>NC_142008.1:50006482-50163982 GCF_049901715.1 Pseudonaja textilis | reverse complement strand
AAGCCACACCCACAAATTAGGTCACACCCACAGAACCAATTATTAAGAAATTTGAATCCCAGCCTTGGTATCTTCCCAATAGGGACCAAGCTTACTGCCTCAGAAAATCCAATAATTGGAAGCAGCAAGCCTAATTACCTCAAAACGACAAGTTTTATTTTTTATTTTTTATTTATTTATTTTTATTGGTCAATTGCTTACAAGATAATAGATATAAGTAAAAACATAGTTATGAATACATGGATACATATAAGAAAAAAAATATATAAAAGAAACAATAGGACAGGGACGGTAGGCCCGTTGGTGCGCTTATGCACACCCCCTACAGATCTCTTAGGAAAGGGGTGAAGTCAGTAGACAGTCTAAGGTTAAAGTTTTTGGGGTTTGGGGAAAAAAACCACAGAGTCAGGTAGAGTATTCCAGACACTGACCACTCTGTTGCTGAAGTCGTATTTCCTGCAATCAAGTTTGGTGCGATTAACCTTGAGTTTGTATCTATTGTTTGCTCTAATGTTGTTATGGTTGAAGCTGAAGTATTCATTGACAATTACGACATTGCAATGTATGATTTTATATACTATACTTAGATCGGACTGAAGGCAGCGTAGTTCTAGGTTTTCTAGGTCTAGAATTTCAAGTCTAGTGGCATAAGGTATTCTGCAACAAGTAGAGGAGTGGAGAACTCTTCTTGTGAAATATTTCTGGACTTTCTCAACTGTGTTAATATCAGATACATAATATGGGTTCCAGACTGATGAGCTGTATTCGAGTATTGGGCTAGCAAATGTTTTGTATGCTCTAGTTATTAGTGTAATATTACCAGAGAAAAAGCTACATAAAATTAGGTTAACAACTCTTAATGCCTTTTTGGCTATGTAGTTACAGTGGGCTCTAGCACTTAGGTCATTTGAGATGAGTACTCCAAGATCCTTGACAGAGTTTGGATCATCAACAAAGTCTTGACTATTCAGCCTGTATTTTTTTTTTTTTGCCAATATGTAGGACAGAGCGTTTATTTGTTGAGATTTGAAGTTGCCATATGTTTGGTTCTGATACCATTCTGATACAAAGTCAAGGTCTTTTTGAAGGATAGCAGTATTGTCTATGGTGTTGAATAGCTTTACATCATCAGTGAAGAGAATGCAGTTGCTCTTGATATGATCACAGAGGTCATTTATGTAGAGTATGAAGAGAGTTGTTCCTAGAACACTGCCTTGGGGGACACCAATGTTGACAGGTACAGAATTTGATAGCACGCTCCCAATTTTGACCATTGATTGTCTGTTTGACAGGAATGCTTCTATCCAGTAATTCAGGTGTCCAGAGATACCATGAGATTTTAGTTTTAGGAATAGTTTGTTGTGTACCACTGAATCAAAGGCTTTACAGAACTCTATGTAGATTGCGTCTATTGCTTTGCCCGGATTGAGTTGTGTAGTCCATATGTTTTTGCAGTGTAAGAGTTGCAGATTACATGGTAGTTTTTTTCCTAAAACCAAATTGTTTATTAGAGAGTAGGCTGTTTGTTTCTAAGTGGAGGATGATGGATTGGTTAATAATTGATTCCATGACTTTACAGGTGCCGCAGCATAAAGAGATTGGCCTATAATTTTCAACTAGGCTGGGGTCTCCCTTTTTGAAGATGGGGATGACCATGGTTTGTGACCATAGTTTTGGCAAGGAGCTGGTCGTGAAAGATTTTTCAAAGATTATGCTTAGAGGTTCAGCTATGGCAGTGGGTAGCTTTTTAAAGAAGTAGGCACATATTCCATCCAGTCCAATAGATAGAGATGGTTTTAGATTGCGCAGTGCTTTTTCAACAATGAAAAATCGATATGTATTAGATCATTGTAATTGTCTGTGATTTGACTAGGAAATACTGGGCATGATCCATTGCTGTTTACAAATACTGAGCCAAAGAATGTGTTAAAGAGGGTTGGCTTTAATGGTGTCATCATTGCAGTCTTTACCATTAGGTCCTTTTAGGGGTGGGATGGATCTTGAGTTTTTTAGTATGTTGTTTACAAAGTTGTAGAAAGCGAGGATGGAATTGGTTCGTAGAAGGTTTTCCTCTTGTTTAATGTGATAATTGGTGCATTCAGTTTTTATCTGGTGGCATAAAATTTTGTATCGGCTTTTGAAGTTGGCAACGTGACCAGATTTGTTTTTCCACCAAAGTGATTTCTTTTTGGATTGAAGCTTCCTTATTGTTTGGGGTAATTTAGTTTTTTTGTTTGTTTTGGGAGTTGTTAATGGTACATATAGTTTGATGACTCTTTTGACTTCAAGTAAAAATATGTTGTAATTGTCTTCGACAGATTTGCATCCAGAGAATAGAAATTGCCCATCAAAGGATGAGAGATCATTATTTATAAGGTCATAGTTGCCTTTTTGAAGTTATAATTGGGGATTTTGTCATTGTGATGATTTTTGTGTGGACGTATGTTGAGACAAAAGTCTTTCATGTTGTGGTCACTGTTGGAAAAGGGTTCTTTAATTTGCATTCCGTAAATTTAATTCAAACTATTGCAGAAGATGAGATTGAGACAGTTGTTAAGTCTAGTGTTGTTGGTTACTAGTTGTTCTAGTCCCAGATTTGTTACTGCATTGTAGAAGGTTGCATGTGTGGGTTCAGTTGTACATTCGTTAAGGGTCCAGTTAATATGAGGTAGATTGAAGTCACCAAGAAAGATAAAGGCGTGTGGGCAGGATGCTGCCCATGTTAGTAGTGTATTTAGCTTGTTTGCATGTTCGATGTCATAATCAGGGGCTCTGTAACATAGTAAGAACCGAAATGTGATATTTAAGGACAGTTCACAGATGATGATCTCAGGAATAGCAAGCTCCTGTGTAACTTGGATGTTTTTTAGATGTAGGGACTTTTTATAGAAGATAGCAACACCACCTCCTCTACAGATTTCACGATCTGATCGGTAAACATGATAGTCTCTTACTGTGGTAATGGAGTCAGGGAGAGATGCGTTGAGCCATGTTTCACAGACAAATATAATGTCGAATTTAGCTGTATTTAGTAAGAGGAGAAATTCAGGTATTTTATTTACAAGGCTTCCTGCATTGAGTAGCTTGCATTTAAGGCCAGTTGTTGTTGGAATAGAGGTAGTTAGGGGCGTGCATGCCTAGTTTTGAGTGAGTAGAGGTTTTCCAAAAAAAAAAAGCAACTGGAAAAGTAAGTGATCCCTTATAGTCCATTTCTGAAAACATCTAACTGAGTAAGAAGTTATGAATTTGCTCCACAAAATTTACAGTAGACTATATCTTCACTTGCTCCTAACCACAGCAAAAACATGTCCTGGCAATTTTCTACAATATTCCCATCATATTATTTTCATCTTCTGTCCAATTATGAATGAGTCAGGCTTGAGTTGTCCTCAGTTTAATATATGCAATATAAAATTATATTGCATTAATGCTGGAAATGAAGCCTAGCGATTAGTAATGGTTGAGTAGTGGTTAAAGAAACAGTTATTGGCCTTCCAGCACTTGTGCCTTCTTTTTCAATACTTTGCCAGTCTCATCTATAACTGCTTTGCTATCTTTTCCTAAAGAGTTGGGCAAGCACTGTTATGTAAATTCTCTATCAAAACTGCAGAAGACAGGACTGGTCAGGTATGATCCTAATGCAAACCCACCATGGAATATATAATGTTTCCTCCCTAAAATTATCTCCTGGACAGAACAAAGGACAATCACAAACTGGCCATCTGTTCTCTATATACACAAAGAAAATGAAAGAAAATGTAATCCTAACTAAAATATTCTTTTTTAAAAAAATATTTAGCTTTGGTTATAATAGAATGTGTTGTTGTAGGAGCCAATAGATGATCAATAAGGTCCTGCAACTCCATGCTTGTTGCAGGATCATAATTGGTGGGCACTTTCCCCAATTGCTGGTCATATATAGAAGAAGTAGGACAGAAAAGATGGAAAACATAACCAATCATTTTGCCCATCACAGACTGTGTACCCATAATCAAGACAATACATTCAGCATTGAGCCAAAACAGAGGCAATCAAAACAAGATAGTCACTGGCACTACAAACAGCAATATATTTGCCAATCCAAGGATGGAAAGTACTTCAATTTAATAGCAGGAAAGATGCTTTTTGCTAGACAAATTAGAGGTTGCTGTGTAGTTCTTTCCTGATCCCTTCCATCTCTGTCTCAAAAGAGATGCAAAGGAAATATTTCAAAATGATGGAATCATTATTGCAATAAAATCCTTGAAAAATTGCTTCAGAAACTTGGTAGTATTGTTAATCTATATATATAAATGTGAAATACCACTCATGCATCATCACAAAATCTCCAGAACTGTAAAGCCTACAAACTTGAAATTTGGCACGTATGTTCCTCTTGGTTTCTAGGTACTCACTAAGAAAGGATTTTTTGAAATGACCATCAGAGTATTACTATTTCGTATATTATTATTAACACGCTCTGATGCTAAGGAGTTCTACTCCCCCCCCCACCTGAAAAGAAAGCTGTTCCAAATGCAAAACACAAGAAGTGGAGAGGAATTTCAATTTCAGTTTTAGTTTCACAGCAGCAAGCAGCTTTAGATCAGAACAGTTGAGCTAAGCCACACCCAGGCTCCTTGCTGTCTCCTTCTTGCTCATATAGCAAGTACTGTTTCAATTTCCATGTTTCAGTTTCCAAACAGCCCTCAGCTCTCACACACTGACAGATGAATATTGATGGATGCTGCTAGGCAGAGGCACAATTCTCCTCCCTTATTTTCCTCCCCAAAAACTAAGCCAAATCACATAGTTTCATACCGAAGTACAGGTATAGAGCTAGTTGTATTAATAAACTCAAAAGATGCTATCATTGCTGCAAGCTTAATATTTTCTATTAAAAACTGAAGTAATTAAATCTGCACTGTATTAATATTCTTCCTTGATTGCCCCTAGACTTTTTTTTTAATTGAATCACAGATCAAATCAAATTGACTTAGTCTTTGAACTGCAAACTGGCATCATGCTTTCTTTGAATTTCAGATCTTTGATCAAAATACAATTAGGACTGATTTGCACAGGCCTACTAATAATCCTTATTTAATCCAATGGGAGCAAGCTTTTTTCACTCCTCTAATTAATATATTTATAAATTAATCTATTAAGTACAATGTAGCATTAATAAAAATGTATCACAAGCAGAAGTACTAATGCTTTGAATCAATATGGTGTGACAGCAAGATCATTATAGGTGTGCTTGTTCAAATCCAACCATGCTGATAATATAAAGGTATTTATTTTTTAACATTTGTTTATCAAATGTATGTAAAACTGCCTTCTACTGCTGTCACAACATACTTAAAAAAGCAGCACAGAATAATAAAAATAAAAAATATGTTTGTTCAGAAAAGAAAAAGGATCCTAACCAACAATCCTGTAAGAAGCTTGCCAAGGCCTGTGGTAAAACCATATTTTAATATACCTTTTGAAAGAAAGCAGGAAGGAGCCAAGGATCTCTGAGGAGATGCTATGACTCAAAAGGCTCACTTTCTAGATCCCATTATATTACATTGTTTAAGAGCATCCCAACTCTGCTCAATTGCATGAAATTTGCAGACATTGCTGGAGACACACAATCACTCAGGGAGCTAGGGCTTTATAAACAGTAAAGTATTTGACTCTGGGAAAGCTTTTGCTTTCAGAGGGAGCCTGGAACCTTCACAAAGCATGTCCCTGGATTTTTGTTGTACTGGCGGATTGGAGGAAATCAAATACTTCCCATGGACCAACAGGCCTGGTGAGTGGCAGGTTGCTGATCAGTATCAACTGAAGGTGGAGGCCATGTTGGTTGGAAGGACTTCAGAAGAACATAGTGTGGTGTCAGCCACTTAAAACAGCATGTGCACAGCGGTGTAGAAAGCAAAGAGAAGACTACTACACTATAAATTTTCTAGGAAAATCATGATAATGGCAGCCAAATCTAATTAAAATGGCCCTGGATATGGGAGCCTCTTAAATGGGGCAACGGTGCTAAGAATCTCTTGGTCTGCTAAAAGCATGTTAAACTCAAAACTATGAATTGGAACATGGAGAAGCTTATATGAATCTGGGAAAACACACAATACTATTCAAGAAATGTTCAAATACAATATCTCTAGACTGGGAGTGAGTGAAATGCGTTGGTCTGAAAATGGAATGTGTAGAATAGGATACTATCTGGTGAAAATAGTAAACATTATAGAAACAGAGTAGCTATAATTGTAAACAATCTTGTAAATAAATGCACTAAGTCCTTTATTATTGTATCCGATAGACTGACGATGATCCAAATAAATAGTACTCCAATAAATATGAATGTTATACAAGTTTACGCTCCCACGGCCAACAGTGATGAAGAGGATTTAGAGAAGTTTTATAAAGATATAAGCAGTGTATTGAAAACCCTAAAAAGTAATGATATCACAATACTCATGGGGGACTTCAATACCAAAGTGGAGAAGGAATTGATACGCCTGCAAAGTTTGGCTTAGGAATCAGAAATGGTAGAAGTGACAGGTTTGTAGACTTCTGCAAGGAATATAAGCAATGTATGATGAATATAATCTTCAAGCTGCCAAAAAGATACCTCTACACTTGGAAATTACCAGCAAATGCACAAAATAATATGATAAGGAACCAAATTGACTATTTTACAATTAACAGAAAGGGACTTCATTATTAAACATGGAGATAAGATAAAAGAACTAGAAATTCATTTGAGAGAAACTAATAATGAATAATGAAGATGTAGAAGTGAATTTAAAAATGGAATAGTAGAGACAACAAACTCCAAACAGAGGTACCACAAGAAACAACACTGGATGACGGATGAAATTCTTCATCTTCAAAATAAAAAAAAAGTACAATTTCAGAAAACAATTAGAAGAAAAATTCGACTGGCAAAAAAGTGGTTTGCAAAGAGATGCAAAGAAATAGAAGAGACAAAATGTATCCATAATAATTTCAACTTACAAAAAAAGTGAAAGAAGCAGCAGGCCTCTGCAAAAAGAAAACCAACAACTTAGTTGACAAGGAGTGGAAAATTATCTTAGATGAGGATGAAAAACTAATAAGATGGAAATAATATATTGAAGAACTTTTTGAGGACCCTAGGGATGATGTTGACATGGGAAGCGTAACAACTGGACCAAACATCATTATGGAGGAGGTTGAACATGCAATAAAAATAGTGAAAACAAGAAAAGCCACAGGTCCTGATGATATTCCAATAGAAATTTTTAAATTGTTGGAAGACAATGGGAAGAAATTTTTACTGCAGCTCTTCAATTGAACATATGAAACAGGAAAGTCACTAAATGATTGGCTAAAATCAACTTTTGTGACAACCCCCCAAAAATAAATGCAATTTGGGACAACATATTTAATATAAAACAAAAACAAAAACAAATTTTATAAGAAATGACCTCTGTCACTAACACAACGCTTAAAACTGGAAAGGAGACTTCTTCAATACAAACAACTCAGATGCCCTCATCCTCAGTGATGGCACAAAAGACAAATGAAGAAACTCTATCTGGAGAAAAACAACCTACCATCACGAATGCCAATATCCAATCGACCCTTCTTACTTTACAAGAGTCCATGCTGAAGCTTCAGGAAATAATGGTGAAAAATCATACTGAAACAAGAGCTCATACAAATGAACTAAAAGAAGAGATGAGAAACTTAAAGGCAGAAATGAAATTAGACATCTTAAAGTTGGATCAAAAAATTGAAACAATACAGCAAGCACTAGAAAGGAATGAATTAACAATAAAGGAGGTTGAGAAAAGGATGGAACAAATGGAAAAGAAGCTGGAAATGGTTGGTGAGCAATTAAGAAATGTGAGTAAAGAAATGGATAACTCCTTGGTATATCTGAAAATGGACAAGGCTGCAGCATATCTGAGATTCCAAAATATAATGGAATCTAAAGAAGAGGATTTAGAACAAGTGATGGCAGGAATATTAGCAGACCTATTGGTAAAAGATAAGGGCGATATTCTGAAAGAGTTAGATGAAGTATATAGAGTGAGCACAAATTACGCAACAAGACATAAACATCCAAAAGTGGTCCACGTGAGATTTGCCAGAAGGAAAGTTTGAGATATTATATACAAAATTTCTAGAGAAGAAACAATTACATATAAAGGAAAAGAAATCTTGGTGCTTAAACAAATCCCAAGAAGAGTGAGAGAGCAGAGGCAAGATTGGCGAACCAATTAAACCAAAAAGGTATCATATTCAGATGGCTAATCCCAGAGGGAATGCTAATCACTTGGGAAGAAAGAAAAATTAAAGTAGACTCTGTGGAAAAAGCCCAAGAATTCTATGAATGATTGATAGACCATGAAGAATCGAGTAGTAGAGATGATTTAGAAATGAATTCGCAAGATGACCAAGACTATCAAAAAAACCAGAGATGGGAATCATAGGAATTCAAAAAACAAATAACGTCAAGAGAGAGAAGAACCAAAGACGCACAATCAGCCACAAAGAGAGACAGGAGTAACTACAAGACAAAGAGCCAGAGTCAATTAGGTGATGGACAAAGAAAAGAAAATACTATCAATTAACATAAATGGCCTAAACTCTAGGATAAAAAGGGAAAGAATATTAACCAAATTAATTAAACAAAATGCAGATATAATATGTTTACAGGAAACTCATATAAGGAAGGAAGAAGAAAAATATCTAGACTGCCCCAAGCTAGGGAATTTGTATATGTCGCCAGCAGATTTTAGGAAAAAGAAAAAGAAAGGGATAGCAGTATATGTGAAAGACAATATGAAAGCAGAGCCAATTTGGATAGACCCCAATGGTGTTACAAATTTGGATTAAATCAATCCCAATTCTACTAGTGGTAATTTATGCCCCTAATGATAACCAAAAGGATTTTTTTAAACAAGTACATGGGAAAATAGTGGAATTAGATAAAAGGAATATTTGTATCTTGGGGGATTTCAATGCTACTGTGGACAGATCACAGTAGTGGGGGGGGAGAGGACTACCAAAACATGTGAAGAAATGATGATGAACTAAATTTGAACTAAATTTGATAGACATGTGGAGGAAATTGAACCCTGAGAACAAGCAATTTACATTTTATTCCAATCCTCACGAATCATGGACACGAATCGATATGGTGTGGATGAATGGTGAGTTAGCAAATGAATTAAAAGAGATTGAAATTTTACCAAACAAATGGGCAGATCACAATCTGATTCAGATAGTGTGGAAAGGTAGGAAGAAACCAAGGAAAAGGTGGACCCTAAATACACAGCTAATTAAAGAGAAAGAATTTATGAATAGACTTGACGAGGAATTAGATTGTTTTTTAAAAGAAAATAATAATGAGGCAACTACAAAACAGAATATTTGGGATACAATGAAGGCAATAATAAGAGGCACAACGATATCGTACACTGCTAAAAGAAATAAAGAAAAATATGCCCAACAGAATAAATTAGAACAAAGAATCAAAGAATTAGAAATTCAGCTGCAAAACACCCCAAAAGATTGTAAATTGAAAAAACAGGTGATAATAACTAAACATAAATTAAATTTAATTGAACAAGAAGGAATGGTTTCAAAGTTGAATACAGCCAGACAGATACTTTTTGAACAGGCCAATAAACCCGGAAGGTGGTTGGCCTACAAACTTAAAAAAGAAAAACAAAAAAGATTGATTACCAATTAATAGATGAGAAAGGGGATGCCCAACAAGGGATAGAACAGAAAAAAGAAATTGCACGTAAATTTTTTTGAAGATCTTAACAAAAAGAAGGAGGTAAATGAGGACATGGTAAGAAACTATTTGGGTATTACTAAAGATAAAATAATCAAGGAGGAGATGAAGGAAATGTTAACTAGAGACATTATGTGGCCCGAGTTAAAAGCAGCAATAGAAAACCAAAAGAACAATAAAATCCCAGGACCCGATGGAATACCAGGGGAACTTTATAAGAAAATAGTAGAACAAATAGGACCTCTCATGGTGGAAGTATATAATGAGGTCCTACTAGCAGCAAGAATGCCGGATTCATGGAAGGAAACACTGATATCATTGATTCCGAAAGAAGATTCAGATTTACGACTTATACAAAATTATAGACCAATTTCCCTGTTAAATACTGATTATAAAATATTTACCACAATTATAGCAAATATATTGAAAAAAGATTGAATGAATAAAAACATAAAGAATGATTTTTTTCCCAATAGACAAATTAGGAACAATTTAAGAATAGTATTAAATGTTTTGGAATACTACGAAGCCCATCCGGAAAAACAAATAGCCCTTGTATTCTTGGATGCACAGAAGGCCTTTGACAATCTAAATTGGCAATTCCTAATCCAACAAATTTACAGTATGAATTTAGGCACTAAATTTGAAAACATTGTGACTACAATTTATGATTCACAAAAGGTGAATATTATAATTAATGGAGAGTACACGTGCTCAATAAAAATAGAGAAAAGAGTCAGGCAGGGATGTCCATTATCTCCCCTGCTCTTCATATTATCTTTGGAAACATTGCTTACACGAATTAGACAGAACCCAGGAATAAAAGGACTAAAAATTAAAAAAGAAGAATATAAACTCCAGTCATTTGCGGATGATATGGTATTTTTCATAGAGGAACCAATTGAAACAGGTCAAGAACTATTGAAAGAATTAGATCAATTTGGGGAAGTTGCAGGACTTAAAATTAATAGGGAAAAAATGAAATTAACTAAAAATTTAACAGAAAAACAAAAACTAAAATTGGAAAGGATAATGGGACTACAAATAGTAAAAAAAGATAAATACTTAGGAATTTGGTTGATGGCTCAATGCAAAACTCTAATAGAAAATAATTATAATAAATTATTACAGCAAGTCAAGAAAGATTTAGAGATATGGGTTAAATTGCAAATCTCCTTATTTATTTATTTATTCCAAACAATTACCAATAAAAATACATAAAAATTACTTTGTGAAATTTAACAAGATAATTACCAAATTTATTTGGCAAGGGAAAAAATCGAGGCTAAACCTAAAGGCAAGATATGAAGAGCAGGGGAAGTATGGCACTCCCAAATTGGGAATTATACTATAATGCAGCCGCACTACTTTGGTTGAAAGAGTGGGTACCGTATATACTCGAGTATAAGTCGACCCGAATATAAGCCGAGGCACCGAATTTTGCCTCAAAAAACTGAGAAAAAGACTAAAAGGGCAGGATCTGGAAAAAAGGGAGGAGTCTGCCTGGAATTAAAAGGAATTTACAGTAAAACCTCAACAAGACTTCTAAAAGATACATTTTAACTGAAACTTGGCTACAAAATAGTAGAACCCCAGGAAGAGAAAGTGGAAAAAAGAAGCATGAAGAAACAGCTTGGGAGTATTTGGATTATTTGGTGATCTCTGGATTTTTGGTTATTGCATTTGAATGACTAAAATCAATTGGGTGGTTGTTTAAAAATGTTTTAAAATGGCACTACTTTTAGCTGAACTGAAAATGGAACTTAAAAAGTACAAAGAAGATGCACAAGAAGGGAGAGGTTCTTTTGGCTTTGTATTTCAATTCTTAGAAATGGAGATCTCGAACTATGAGAAACAACAAGAAATGCCTGCAGAACAAGAAGACTGGGACAAAGAAGAAGCCATCTTTAATGAACAAGTAATTTTATGTGGGGGAAAAAAAGGAAAGGGGGGGAAGAGAATGAAAAGTTTAAGATTTGAAAAAACAACCAAGAAAAGGAATAATAACTTGAAAAATAAGTATAATATTAGAAAGCAACAGAAGAGAGGAATACAGAAGAGAGAATTAGAACTAGAGAGACAAGGGGTAAAAAGGGAGAAGAAGAGAGGGAAGAAGGAAAGGAAAAGAAGTTATAAAGGACAGAAACAAGATATGGAGAAACAGGGCCTATTTAGAGATAATGGGTGAAAATTTAATTGAAAAAGGGATTCTGCAAAGGTACATAAGATAGTATTGTTATATTAGAAATAGAAATAATTTTAGAAAATATGAAACAATATATGATTAAAACGATGGATAAAATAGTTATTGTAATCTAGTGAAATGTTTGTTAATAAATAAATGAAATAAAATGAATGAGAGAATTGAATTAGGAAAGGATGGGAACATTTTACTTATTTAATGTTTTATAAAATATAAGGGAAGAGAAATAGGGGGAAAAATTAATTACGAAAAGCTTATAAGTGTTCCCAAAGAAGTATGATATTTAATTGAAAAGTTAACATTAAAAAGTTAAAGATGTTAAGACTTTAATGAATATTAATGATAGAATTGAATTGGAATGGAATGAGTGTTTTAATTACATATATTTATAATCACTCTTTAAGAATATAGTGTGTATGTACCAAGCAGAATTCGATTGGAAGTTATGTATTATATTGAATATTATAACCGCAAGGTATATATTGAAGCTTAAATAAGAGTTGAATGGATGTAATTAAAAGATATAAAGGTGTCATACTCCAATTAGTAACTACAGGAGAAAATTTGTTTAATGAGAAAAGAAAATATGAAATTGAAACAGGACAGACAAAAGTATAAATATAATGATTTGAATTGATATGAGATAATTACAATAAAATTGAGAAAATTAACAGAGGAGAAAAACTATGCAGAAAATGTAAAACAGTAATAAGATATGGAATAGAACATAAAAGTTTAGTATGAATTTGAGTTTGTGTCTGTATGAAGAAGTGTAACCCGGGACCATGCTATTTTCAAAAAAAGATGTTTTATTTGTATTATATTTGTGTGTGTGTGTGTGTGAAAACCCAAATAAAAAAAAAAACAGAGTCACAGAAATATCTGAAAAATACAGCTTGAACCTTAACATCTCAAAAACCAAGATCACGGTCGTCAGCAAACAACCCATTAATTTATCACTGATAACTTCAGATAGAATACCACTAGAAAAAGTTGAAAGGATCATGTACCTCAGTTCTTATTTACATGAAAGTTGGAACATGACCACTGAAGTAAAAACAAAGATAGAAAAAGCTTGAACAGCATTCTTCAAAACAAAAAAAGGTCTTCTGCAGTCACAACATAAGCCTAAGATTGAAAATCAGGCTTGTCAGATGCTACATCTTTTCTCTCCTCTACAGAGTGGAGTGTTGGTCTCTGACAGAAAGCCACTTGAAGAGACTAGAATTTGAAATGTGGATTTACAGGCGACTGTTACCAGAGATGGTATTCAGCTGGTTCGGACCGGTTCAGGAGTACTGACAGAGAAAATTTTGAGTGGTTCGGTGAACCAGCAAATACCACCTCTGGCTGGTCCTGCGCACCTGCCCCTGCCTCCACCCTTGCCCTTTCCTGTCCTAAATTTCCTTGTTTTTTAGCTCAGCTGATTCACATGGCAAAATGGATTGCTGAGCTTCAGCTAAACACAGCTCACCTTACCAGCACTGACATAGAGTGCTACACTGCGCCTGCACAAAGTGCCTCTTACAGAGCCAATCGCACCACTGGCTGGCCCTGCCAACCTGTCCCACTCCCCCCACCCTGTCCTATATATCTTGCCTTCACCACATGGTCCAGCTAATCACCCTGCCTCGCCTGCTCACCAAAGGTAAGCAATGCATACCACCCTCTCACTGTTTGCTTTGGCTGGTTTGGGGAATGTGCCATTTCCTGGCTCCAGCCTTGCCCTTGAGCCTCTGCCCATTCGCTGTTCACCTCAGCTGGGTCAGGGAACGCACCATTCCCCAGTTCCAGCCTTGTCCTGGCCCACATGCCGTCGCCCCCCTCTGGCTTCAAACTATGGCCCTGCGGGATGAAGTAATTTATTTGGCCTGTGGCCTGCCGTGCTAGGCCAAAGGGCTGTGAAGGGAGCATGCAGGCTAAAGCGGTTTTGATCCTAGATGGTTCTTACCTTTAAGAAGATCCATCCAGAAAACACTGCAGTGGACATCTCACAGCCACTTCTTCCATCCCTTGCCGCTGAGGCTTAGTCACGAGATAACCCTGGTATGTGTCAGGCTCTTAATGATGTAGGTAATGCACATGACTACCGGGTTGGTGGTGGCATGAGGTACTTCAAGATTCTATGCTACCCAAGTACAATTTAAAGATTCCCAAAAGTCGGCATGGAGATTCAACTGCTAATCCAATGATGTACAGCAGCACAAAACTTATTTGCTCGTTAGACCCCACTTCAGCAGCAGGGTCTTATATTCATATCTCTAAACCCACCTAGCCCTTTGTTGTAGATGCTAAAATGGCTGCCTTATTCAAAATGTCACCAATAAGGACAATTTTATTAAATACTAACCTGACATTTAGTAATAGCAAGAAGATCCTTGGCTCACCAAGAAACCAATCATACTCCCCCCCCCCCAAGGTTCCAGCAACCTCTCTACTTTTCCTCCCTCTGCATCTAAATGCTCAGCAACCTAAGGGTTGTTTCATTGCTATGGGTAGCTTCATTTTCCAGTGCCACTGTAAAAATCATAAGCAACAAAATTACAGTCATCCAGTCATAAGTGGGAGGAGATAGGTGAAACGAAGGATGGGAAGATTAATAGTAATAGTAGTGCAGACTTACTAAATAGTAAATAGTTTGACAATGTTGAAGGAGTTATTTGTTTAGCAGAGTAATGGCGTTTGGGGAAAAACTGTTCTTGTGTCTAGTTGTTCTGGTATGCAGTGCTCTGTAGCGTTGTTTTGAGGGTAGGAGTTGAAACAGTTTATGTCCAGGGTATGAGGAGTCTGTAAAAATTTTCACAGCCCTCTTTTTGACTCATGCAGTATACAGGTCTTTGATGGAAGGCAGGTTGGTAATGTTGGAAGAAATATCCTTCTGGGTTCAGTTCCAAGTGGGGAAGAAAGACACTGGAAATATGGTGACTGGAAAGATGGTTTAATGGTGGACAGGACCACATGGCTTGCAGCTCCAAAATGAAAAGGACGATCACATGCTTCAAGATGTGGGGTGAAGGAAAAGAAAAAGGAGCAAGATGCTGAAAGATCCTTGGTATTATGCCCTCTGTTGGGATTTGAATTTGAGCTTGTATTCTGATTGGTTGTTCCCCCATGGACTCCCATGGGGCTATGCAGGGGCAACTTTGTAGGCTCGTGCTTGGTTGAGCCTTGCTAGATGATGATGTAATGAAAGGGCTTTGGGCAATTTCTATTATGGCTCTACCTGGAGTAGATCTTTGTTATGTAAAATAGACTGGCCCAGGCCAGAGTAATATCCCATTAGCAAAGGTGGGGGGGCTGAGTTTCTGCCTCTGAGTTTATACTTTTCTTTTTAATGGAAATATTCTGCCTTTTAGAATATCCTAAAATGTTTTAATTTTCTTTTAACTTCCAACAGTAGTAATTATTTTTTCTGCAGTCCTAATTACTCTGAAGTCTGTCTTGTTGGTTGCAGAACCAAACCAGACAGTTATAGAGGTGCAGATGACAGACTCAATAATTCCTTTGTAGAATTGGATCAGCAGCTCCTTGGGCAGCCTGAGGTTTCTGAGTTGGTTCAAGAAGAGCATTCTTTGTTGTGTTTTTTTAATGGCGTTTTTGATATTAGGTGTCCATTTTAGGTCTTGAGATACGATGAAACCTCTTCTGCCAAATGCCATTAAAGGGCAGTCTAATTCGCATTGACTTAGTTGCCTATTGAGTTGCCTATTCAGCCTAACTTACAACTTCGGCTTAAGACAAATTATAAAATCAACCAGTCTGATGTTCACTGCAGTGGCAGCTCTACACGCCTTCAACTCCGGAACCTGATGCAAAAGTTATTCCAGCTGAACGCTCCTTGGGCTAGTCTTCCAAAAAGCGTATGCGTCGGAGCAGAGGCAGCCGGCGCTGGCAGTAGGAGCGAGCCGCGAATGTATCTTGTCTCTTCCCAAATTTCGTAGCGCTGTGAGAATCCCTCGCGGTCGGTCTTCCTGGCGGGCCTCAAGTAGAGATTCACAACTAATGCTGGAGCAAGAGGGTGGCCTCGAAGGAGAATCGCGGGCGGGGCGGATTTCTCCACGCCACTGGACACAAAGCGCTGGCGCCGCCTCCGGTTGGTGGGCGCAAAAAGCCCTCGAGTGGGTGGTGCCCTAGGGGGATCGCCCAGTCCCTCCTCTCCCTTTTTCTTAACGAATGACTCGAATATTTCACTGTACTAGCCGGCAGCAGATATAATCTACATCGAGGGCCGGGGTTCGCCTCCTGCGAACTCCATGGAGAAGGCAACTACAGAGGTGCAAAGCGCCGGGGACAACATGTCAGCGGCCGCGGCTACAGCCAACAGCAGCGTCGTAGGCAGTAATAGTAGCAGCTGGAGTAGCAGTCGACCCACGTCGGCGGGCTCCTCGCCTTCCTCTTCTACCAGTCGGGGTCTCTCGGGCCGGCAAGCAGGAGCGGTAGCCGCGAGGCCGGACGAAGGAAGCAGCAGCGGCCCCAGTTTAGCTGCTGCCAGTCCAGGAGGTGGCTGCGACGGCGGCGCCCCGGGGGGACTGGCGGCTGGTAGGAGAACAGAGACAGTTCTGGAGGGGACCTTGAGCAAATATACCAATCTTATCCAAGGTTGGCAAAGCAGGTACTCAGGAGAGAAGGTAGTTTGTACGATGGTGAAAAGAACCCCCCGGCCTTCACTGTTAAGGGAAAGAATACAGACTAACTCCCCTCTCCCCGTTCTGCTGCGCTTTCTCGAACCCAGAGGACTTGCTAAGGTGTGGCGCCGACGATCATTTATTTTTCTTTCTTCCACTCTTACAAATACTTTTTCTTTAAATTGATACTCATCCTCAAGGTTATGGAACCCAACATATAATCTCTCTCACTTTCCCCTTTCTGCTTCCCATTCGTCTTCATAGGACTCTTTCAGAGTATCTTTTCTCTCTTTCTGAATTTCCTTCAGCTGATGCTGTGGAAATTCTCAGCAGGTCAGATTTCTGATTACTTTTAAGATGTCAAAGTTGGTACTTCTAAAAAAAAAGTTTCACTCTTAAAAACTCTTTCTTGAGCCTATTGTATATTTTTTGACTGCTTTATGGTGTGTTTCTGAAACCTGCTGCTTGATGTCTTTTCTGACATTGCCTGGTACAGGCTTAACTTTAATTTTTAATGTGGTATTAAGGCTGTTGAAAATCCAAAGAACTAGTTGCTGCCGTTTGTGAATTTTCCTGCAATGGACACAATATGCCAGAAATGAGTAAATTGGTCAGGTAAATAGCTGACAGTTTAGGGGTATGTACTGAAGGTTTAAAGGCATATAGATAGATATAGATGTATAGATTAGACAAAAATGAGGAATCTGCAGTTGGACAACAGCATCACGAAGATAAATCAAAATACTGAAATGCTGTAGTAATATGTTTGGAAGAAAAGTTAAAGGAAAAAAAGTTTGAAGTACCAACCGTTATCACTTAAATGATTATTCAGTCATTGAATAATCAATTATTCAGTCATTTGGTGCTTTTGGTATTTTGATTAATTAAAAACTGCTCATCTGTGGGGAGATATATCTACATCTATATTGTTTGTGCAATAAGTTAACTAGGAGAAAATATGGGTATTCTACTTGGCTAATACATACAAACTAGGCAAAGGGAATTCTGACTTTTTAAAAAGTTATCCTGGCATATATAAAACTGACAAGTTGATAGATTACAAAAATGACAGATTACTCATATAACTTACTGGCAAGAAATACTGTTTCATTCCCATTTTAACCATATTTGCTTGAATAATGCATTGACAAAAAACATATTCTAGAATTTTCAATAAATATTGTTTCATCTAGAGTGGGAGAGTCAAACTCAATTTCATTGAGGGCAGCATCAGGGTTGTGTTTGACCTTGTGGGGGGGCAGGGTGGTGTGGCCAAGTTGGATGTGACCAGCTCGATGTCACTTGTGTTGGTAATACCTGTGGTGGCATGAGCGCTCTGCCAGCAAAAATGGCCTGAGCTCCATTTTTGGTTGTGACAGCCTCCTGCAACGCACTGCCAGCAAAACTGAAGCTGCCCCCTAGAGCCCCAGAGGGTTGCAGGAGGCCGTCATAGCCAAAAATGGAGCTTGCCCTCCTGAGCTTCACTTTTGCTGGCAGAGGCACCATGGGCCAGCCCTTCACTGTTTCCACAGGCCAGATCTAAGCACCTTGTGAGCCGGATCTGGCCCTCTGGCCTTGAGTTTGACATCCCTGATCTAGAGTTTAAATCAGTACTGAAAATCACAGAAGTAAATTGATTTACTATTCTAATTTAATTTTCTAGATTTTATTTTATAATTTTTGAATATTAATAATTGCTTTAAAATGATGAAATATTGCTGTTTTGGCAGACCCTAAGAGTTGGAAAATTTGGTGGCGATTTGAAAATGTTATGTGTGTTTTTTCTGCAAATAATACCTTTATGATTGTTGATGTTACAAACTCCACTAAGGGAACATATATTTCTTGGAAGGTGAAATAGAAAGAAAGAAAAATAGAAGAAAGAAATAGAAGTAAATCCTATGATTTGTGTATTGAGAAACAGAACTTAATTGATAACTAAAATCTTGCCTTTTTAAAATATTTACTAAATAAAGTAAAATAAAGAAGTATTCTCTTATTTGTATAAATACAGATTTGAATAGAATTGATTTTTTTCAAGTGGAATAGCATTTGGGAAAGTATTAGCATCGGCAAAATCATTCTGATTGTGGAGGAATTATGCCTGGGTGCAACAATTGTCTATTACTTCTTCATATTACAAATTGCTGGTAGATGATTTGTTTTTTACTTATTATAGCTGAAATTTTTATTTTTCTGATAATAAAATGGAGAAAAGATACATATTTTATTAACTGATCAAATAGTAAATTGATAGAGACATATGGTACATCAATATACCCTTTAATGAACCTGGTCCATAAATAAATTGGATGGAGATAGATTTTAGGAAGACCAGAACGCACTGTCTTCCTGGCCTAATAAAATTTGTTATCGGTTCTGTTGTATGATGACAGAGATAGTGGGAAAATCAGCCCCCCCCTTTTTAATAAAATTTAATTAGGTACAGGAACAGTCAGATTCTCTTCTTTAACTTACACCATTGGTATTATTTTCTTAGTAAGGATTTTGAGGTTTTATAATTATTTAATCTTAATTCTGCTAAATAAAAGTGTTTTACAGAATCTGCACTCTGGTTTTAAATGGATTTGCCCTAAAATGTCTAGGAAGAATTATTTCAAAGCAAGTCCTATGTTCTCCATTTCCCAGCTTCCTAATTGTTCTGCAAGAACGAAACAAATAGATTCATTTTCTGTAGCAGACTGTTTACTAAGCAATCTGCAAACACTGTTAAAAGTTCAGAAACCCGTCAGATACAGAATGATGAGGCAGGTTATTCCTTATGTAAAGATCTGTCGCGATATGTATATCTAAAATAGTGGATTGCTTTTCTTTCTGTTTACAAACAAAATAATGTATATGTCTGTTAGGAAGCAGCATATAGGAAAACAACCAGTTGTTTTAAATTTTTATTTAAGTAGGAGGAAAGTAACTATGGGTAGTCCTTGATTTACAAGTTTGTTAGCTGACCATTTGAAGTTACAATGGCACTGAAAAAAGTGACTTATGACCATTTTTCATACTATAGAATCCTCATGGTCACGAAATCAGAATTCACACGCTTAGCAGCTGGCTCATATTTATGACAGTTGCTTATGATCCCCCTTTGTGATCTTCTGACAAGCAAAGTCAATGGAGAAGCAAGATTCACTTAAGAACCGTGTTACTAACTTAACTGGTAAGAAACTTAATTGGTAAGAAAGGTCATAAAATAGGGCGAAATCATTTAACAAATATTTCAATAAGCAAGGAAATTTGGGGTTCAGTTGTGGTCGTAAGTTGAGGACTATCTATAGAGAGAATCGTGGACTTACAAGCCAAATTGGAATCAGAATTTCCACTGTTAAATAAAGCAGTTAAGTGAGTCATGGTTGATTTTATGAACCTTTTTTGCCAAGGTTGTTAAATAAATCACTGTAGTTTTTAAGTGAACCCAGTTTCTCCTATTGACTGTACTTGCCCAGAAGCTGAGAAAGTCACAAATGTTGATCACATGACCCAGGATTCTGTTACTATAGTAACATACTAGTAACATACTAATATATGTCAGTTGCTCAAGTGCCTAAATTTTAATGTGACCATGGGAATATTGCCAAGAATCCTTTGTAGGTCACTTTTTCAGTGTGGGTGTAATTTTGAGCAGTCACTAAATGAATGATTGTAAATTGAGGACTATCTATAGTGGGGAAGAGAGGCAGTGGTGATACTCCTAATTTTACATATGACTTGTACAGAGTCTTCTCATTTTATTCTGATAGCAGTACTGTATTCCCTAATTTAGATAAGCTAGTTTCTTTCAACTTGGTTTCTGTTAATTCTTATGTAATTTTGAAATACCCTTTAAGCATTTTTTTTGTTCTTTGTTTCTGATTCATAAGGTTAACAAGGATATTGAGGCTTGATCTTCACCAGATAACCATAGTGAATGGGTTATCTCACTATTTACTATTAATTCCAAAGGAATTCAGCTCTAGTATGTTAAATATAAACATTCACCTGAAGGTACAGACTGTATAGCAATCCATGAAGGTTTATGCTGTAACTTGATGTTATTTAAGATGTCATAGGACCCCTTCTTCTTTATGCTCCAATTACTGCCTCTCTGGAAGTTGCCTTAAACAAGGACATTTTTAGGAAAAACTACTCGTTAGTAACTTTTGTTAATTTGTAAAAATTATCTCAATTGTGTAATTGTTTCTTGTTTTAGAGTTTGGATAGTAAATAATTTGAGTTTTTAAAAATTTCTTTACAGGTAATTATTGAGATATGAATGTAATGCCAATTATGTTTTAACTCGAGGATTCGTAAGAGTTAATAATCTAACTTAAATGTGATCACACTCTGCTTTTGTCCACGCATTCACTAATTCCATGCTAATCCAATGTTAAGTGCACAAGGTATGTTAGGATGGGGAAAGTCATGGAGGGGTCTAGTGATGTAACAGGCCACCCAAGGACTTTCTGAGATACCTCATGCTTCTCAGTTGTACAGGTCACAGAATCCAAAGTATGGGCTGTCTCCTGCTTCCTTGCTGAAAGATAGAATCAATCAAAGTTTAGTCCAGCCTGCTTTCCACTGCACATGCCCAGTTTTTGACTCCATCTGCATGAAAAGAGGACATGAGGAGAGAGTGCTCAGAAGGAGAAAAAGAAAAAATAGTAATAAAGCTTTGCATTCTTCGGGGAAAAAGGAGAGAGAAAGAAAGAGTGAAAGTAAGCAAACTGCAAATAAATGAAGGATGCAGAAGGTGCAAACAGAGAGAGCTGGGATCCCATACCAAGCCTGGCAAGTGGCAGCAGCCTCAGTAAGAGTGGGAGGGCTCTTGATTGGCTAGCAGAGAAGGAAAGGATAGTTAACAAGCTTTCAGCCATCCCATAGCCATGAGGTGAAGAGAAAGCGGGGAAGACCAGCAATCAGCTGTAGAGTGGCAAAGGAGCCGCTAAACAGCCAGGAGCCCCCACAAAGCCTCCAGCATTCCCTTAAATAGGAGCAGACTCAGTCAAGGCTGAACGAGCTCCAAAGACAGCCATACAAGCCTGCCCAGGAGAAAGGTAGGCTAGAGTCCATACTCAGTCTAGGCTGAGCATATTCTTAAGCAGTTAGAAAGAGCAACCACCTTTGCTGAACCCCAGCGAGGGCAATATGGTTGATTTTTCTGAAATGGAGGCAGGTCTGGAGGAGCAGGGATCCCCTGCCCCCAGCCCGATCGGAGAACAGAATTCAAAGGGACTCAGAGAAGCTGGGAGATCTTCAGAAAAGCAGGGTGTCCAAGGCAGATGGGGCGGGGGGGCAGGCAGGCAGGCATCAAGGAAACAAAGAGCCATTGAGAAAAGTTTTGCAAGGGCTGAAAAGGAGTTGAAGAATGGAAATTCCCCTGCTCCAACAGGCAGACCAATGGCAGTGAAGCACTAGGAAAAGAGTGCAACACTAGAGGGCACTGAAGAACAGTTTTTTCAGCCTGCTCTTTGTGTGGAAGAAAGGATGTGTGAAACAGAAAGATAATGAAGCGCTCAGGAATGCATGAGGAACAGGAACCCTCCCCCAAGAGAAGGAGACTAACAGCTGAGGCCAGTGTTACTCCCACAGCAGTGGGAGTCAGAGAACAGTCTCTGAGAGAGGAAGTGAGGGCCATGGTGAGAGAAATGATGTCAGAAATCAGGGAGGGTCAAGGTAACAGACCCAGCCTGATACAGTGAGAGAAGGCGGGATGCTCAACATCCTACTCTGGCAGGAGAAGTAAGGGAGAACTGTTCAGGGAACTGTCGCACAGATTTGGGAGAGCAGACCTGGCCCTGTTTGCGACTCCAGCAAATGCACAACTCCTGAGATTCTACTCGAGATTTCCAACACAGGGAGTGGAAGGAACCAATGCGTTCCAAGGAGCATGGCCAAAGGAGCTGCTTTACCCTTTCCCCCCTTTCTGTTAGTACCAAAAATAATCGAGAGAGTGATAGAGGATGGGGCAGAGGTCTTAATGATAGTACCTCACTGGCCCAGGAGGTCTTGGTACCCAGATCTGATAGATCTGTTGGTATCCAGACCATGGAGAATTCCCCCAGACAGGGTAGAGCCGAACCAGGGAGCTATACAACACCCAGAACTACAATGGCTTCAACTAACTGTATGGCACTTGAGAAGGCCACACTAAAGCGATTAGAGTGTTCAGCCAATGTAATATAAACAGGCCTCCAGGAGGTCGTCTACCAATAGAATTTATGATGCTACCTGGAGAGCATCTGGAACCTGGTGTTCCAAAAAGCAAATAGACCCAACCACAGTGTTAGTTACACAAGTGCTGGACTTTCTCCAGGAAGGCCTGGAAAAGGGCTTAACTCCTAACACCTTACGGAGGCAGATAGCAGTGATAGCATCAGTATTGGGTTGTGGGACCTCGGAGTCCCTCTCACGACATCCCCTAATCCACACATTAATCAGGGGAGCAACCAATCTAAAGCCACCAGTGTACCCCACTTGGGACTTGACAAGGGTGCTGAGGGTGCTCATGACTGAGCCTTTTGAGCCACTGAAGTCAGTGGGATTAACCTCACTCATCCTTAAGGTGGCCTTCCTAGTGGCCATTACATCAGCCAGAAGAATATCGGAATTAGCAACATTATCTGTGAGGGAGGACCTCTGTATAATCCACCCAAACAGGGTTAGGGTTAGGGTTAAGATTGGATCCAACCTTTATCCCAAAGATCAATTCTACATTTCATAGAGCGCAGGAGTTAGTACTACCAGACTTCTGCTTGGAACTGGTCCATAGCCTAGAAAAAAAGTTATTAAGAGAACAAGGCCCATTAGAAAAATGGAGGCATTGTTCATTTCGTTCAGACCAAGTTCGTTGGGACAAAAGGTTTCACCATCAACCCTAGGCAGATGGATCAGGACATGTATTAAAAGGGTATATGAAAGTCAATCTTACAGTTGCTGGGTAAGATAACAGCACACTCAACCAGGAGTGCAGCCACATCCGTGGCATGGAACACACAGGCCTCTATTGGAGAGAGCTGTAGGGCAGCAACGTGGGCATCATCATCTTCATTCATCAGAAATTATAAACTGGATACATTCGCATCAGCAGAAGCATCCTTTGGAAGAAAGATTCTACAAAGAGTTCACATGGAGATGGGGGCTCAGGACAAGGAGTTGGCCCACCCTCAGGACAATTAGCTTTGGATTCTCCTCCTCTACAACTAGAAAATGCATTTCAGGTAAGACCAATGCCCTTTCTCCCTCCCATCCTGCCATGCCAGACTCATTTACCTTGCAAAGATCAAGATACTTTGCAGCAATTTATTTGACTTTGAGGAAGAGGAGAGCAGGATGATTTCCCTTCCAGCATCCAGTTGGCTTGCAAATGCTTTTCATGCCGAGTGAAATGTTATGGGGTCTGTGATCTCATGTGACTTCAGGCACCCATCTGCCTTTTCAGAGAATGGGTGCCTGAAGTCACACGAGATCCTGTCCCCCAGGACATTTCACTCTCAGCGTGAAAAGTATTTGCAAGATGACTGGACGCTGGAAGCAACATGATTTGGCTTCCACCATCCAAGTGGCTTGCAAATGTTTTCAAGGGGATGGTGGTCATTGCATAACTTCAAACAGTCACTAAGTGAACTGTTGTAACTCTAGTATTACTGGTATATGGAACCATTTCAAAAGCTTTGTGCAAATCGAATACAGGTAGTCATTGACTTAGAGCCACTCGTTTGGTGATTGCTTTGAATGAAGGGGACTTACAATTAGTCTGCAAAATAACAGCGTCACAGTGTCTTTGAGGTCATCAGATTATGATGCTTGTCCTTGGGCACCCAGCTTGAGATTATAATATCACAGCAAGCCATGTCAATATGATCACTACAACCTTCTCTCCCAATGTCAATAGGAAAGCTTGCTAGTCATTTCCATAAATCATTCCAACCCCCTTTTTTTCTGAAAACCCTGTTAAAAATATGGGAACCCAGGATCCTTATATTTTGTAGCACTCTGCTTCACCTACCGTGTTTCTCATATAAGAAGGCCGGGTCTTATTTTTTTTTTGAGCCACGAAAAAAATGGCTAGGCCGTCTTTTCGGGGGTGACTTAATTCCCCCTCTTGCAACTTCGGGCGGGCAGGCAGCGATGGTTTGGATGTTGACCTCGGCATTGGTGGGGCATTTCATATCGGGTTCAATGCAGGCAGCACCATATCTGGGTGTGCAACAAAAGTACTTCCTAACGGCAAGCCCCCCCACCATTCCCCCCCATTTCACATGTTTTAATATAGGCCTTAATTTGGGAGGAGGGGCTTAATTTCATTTCATGCCTATAAAACATGCTGGGACTTCCTATTGGGGGAGGCCATATTGTTGGAGAAACGGTATATTTCCTAGCAACTGTCCACTGCCTTTATTAGCCCACCTGCCTTTCCTAGTGCCTACCACTGGCATCCCCCATCCCACTTTTTTATGTTCAAATATCTATATATTTTGACTGTTAGTTTAATAATTTATCTAATAAAAATTACACATTTGTGCTTTCTTGGTACTACAGGTAGTTCTTGACTTACTACAATTTATTTAGTAACTGTTCAAAGTTACAACAACATTGAAAAAAGTGACTTATAGCCATTTATACACATAACCATTGTACATCTCTGTGGTCATGTGATTTTATATTTGGATGCTTGACAATTAACTCATATTTATGTCTGTTGCAGTGCCCTGGGATCATGTGATCGCCTTTTACGACCTATGGACAAACAAAGTCAATAGGGAAACCAAATTCACTTATTACAACATGTTACTAATTTAACAGCTGCAGTGATTCACTTAACAAATAAAGCAAGATAAAATAGGGCAAAATTCACTTTTCTCACTTAACATAAATTTTAGGTATAATTGTGATAGTAAGTTGATGACTACCTGTCATGGTATGATTCTAGTATTAAGTTAAAGAATTGGTTTTGGAGAAAAGTTAGGCAAAAATGTTATACTACTGCTTACTGTGGAGGCTTTTTGCAAGCAACTGTTGGCTACTGTAGTAACAGAATATAGGAGCCTTCTGTATGTATATCATTCTGTTTCCCCTGAATGTTTTCTTCTGTATTTATAAGAAGAACCAGCTCTTACATTAGTCTAACATTTTGTTTTTTTGCTATGGCTGCTTCAGTTTAAGAACATTTAAAGTGATATTCGTGTGCCTCAATAACTATATTGCATACTTATTTAAATTGCAGTGCATTTGACATTTGACTGATCAATTTGAAGGCATCCAGCCTTTTATGTAGGAACTCAAGATGGTGCACAAAGTGCTCCTTCCTTCTATTTTTTTTTAAATGTTATTTATTTGTACTTGATACCCACAATAAATTTGTCAGGTAAGAGAAAGAGTCCCTAAGTCACCTTGCAAGCTTCAACTGCTGAGGAGGGTTTATTGTTTTGTTCGTAGTCAAATTCAATAGAATTTCATGTTCTTCTAAGTAACTAGTTCTTCTTCCCCGATTACCGTTTCTACTAATGTTTCTTGAAGAAACGTTAAGCTGATGAACCTACAGTTTTAAAATCTCTTCAGGTTTCCTTTGAAAATAGGTGCCACATTGGCTACTCCCAGTTCTTTAGATCTGAGCCTAATTTGAGATGAGTGAGCTAAAATAGAAAATGACTTAGAAAATTTTGTAGATGCTAATGTAGTTTATTTATTTGGGTTGTTTTGATTCACCACTGGATGGAATGTATGCCACACGTACATAATAGAATCCAAAGGTATCTATGAAGTTTTGCAAAATTTTAACTTTGAGGAGATGAAAAAATTTAGAATACATATTGGAAAATTTATATTGAGAGGAAAAAAGTATCTCATCTTTAATCTTGCTACTTTGAGCAAGTCACTGATGTCAAGTGTGATGAAAATGTATCCTTTTGACAGTTTCTGCTTTTTTAAGTAGGAAAACAAAACTAAAATTTTAATATAATTTCCATTGATTTTATACTAAGTTAATTTCTACAGCACAGCCTTCTGCGTGTTTAGTAAAAATACTACAGTATTCAGTTCATTGATTGTTGAACATAGTCTGTGTAATAAAGAGAAACAATATTTTTCTAATGGTGGCTGACAAGAATCTCCTGGGATATTTGCAAGGAGGGAGGGAGGGAGGGAGAGACTGATTGTTCATTTATTTGCTTATTTATTTACAACTGCATGATTCCACAGCTGATTCATATAAAAATCAAAAAACATTTTAATGTATTTATGAGATGGTTTATATGGTTTGAGGGCTAACTAGAGAAAAATATAAAATAAAAATAAGCACTAGTATCTGCGACTCCAGATACAGAACCCATAGGCCTGAATTGTTAACTAAAAGAGCATATCTCATAAAAACTGCAGCATGTAATAGGTACCTCAGACCACAAAGCCCAAAAGAACAGCCATATCCTTGCTGTGTGAAAGAAGTGAACAGCCATATCTTTTCTGTGGTGATAGAAATGATTTGTCTCCCAGGCAGTCCTTGATTTCAGTTTAGTTTGCTTTATTGTAATTGCACCTCGTACAACGAAATTAAATGCCATCTTCAGTGTATATTATAACTGTAAAAATAAAACATAAACACATATCCTTCACATCAGTAGTGGGATTCAAATTTTTTCTACTACTGATTCTGTGGGCGTGGCTTGGTGGGCATGGTAGGGGAAGGATACTGTAAAATCTCCAGTCAGAGGTGGTCTTTGCTGGTTCTCCGAACTATTCAAAATTTCTGCTACCGGTTCTCCAGAACTGGTCAGAACCTGCTGAATGCCATCTCTGCTTCACATTCTATACAACTGAATTGAAAACCCAATATTCCATTAATATTGCACTATACAGTAGAATTCCTGGCCTGGGATAGAAACTGTTTTTCAGTCTATTTGTCCTTGTTTTTATTATCCTGTACCATCTACCAGATGGTAATAGTTTAAAAAAAAGGGTGCACAGGATGAGATGGATCTTTAAGAATCTTTTGAACTTTCTTAAGGTAGCAGGAGCTATAAAGCTCTTCCAAAGAGGAGAGAGGGCAACCAATAATCCTCTGGGCAATGACATTAACCTTCTGGAGTGCTATCCTATCTGCCACTGTGCAATTGACAAACCATTCACAGGTGCAGTAAGTTAAAATACTCTCTATGGTGCAGCAGTAGGTCACCAGCAGTTTTTCATTCAGTTGTTTCAGTTGCTTCTCTCCTGAGAAGTCTCAGGTAGTATAATCCCTGTGGGACCCTTTTGAGCAGTGCTGCAATGTGAGCACCCCGGGTCAGGGCCTCTTTTATGATGACACCCAGAAACTTAAAACTGGCCACTTAATTATTCATTTGATAACAGTTCAAAGTTATGACAGTACTGGAAAATTACTGATGAAATATTTACAACTGTCACCCCCTTTTCACAATCACATGATCAAAGTTTGGGTGCTTGATAGTTGGCTTACTTTATAATGGTTGCAGCTTCTTGCAGTTGTGTGATTGTGGTTTGTGATCTTCCCAGCCAGCTTCTGGTGGAAGAAGCTGGATTCGCTTAGTGACCATGGAGAAAAAAAAAGCTGCAAAATCAGGTGTGATCACCTGATGACTTGCTTAAGGATAGCAACTCTTAGTGACTGAAATTATGGACCAAGTTGTAGTCATAAATTGAGGATTTCTGTACTCTCTGCTTTCATTCCTATCGTAGCTTTTCTCCATCCAAAGATTTCCTCTTCTGATGATGCTATATCATCATCAAATGGTTCTGTGATTCTCTGGAAACTTCTGAAGCTGAATTGCAATATTCAATTCCAGAAATATTCTTGTTATAGAGAAAAATTAGCAACTTGATATCCTTAAGAAATTTTATGGGGGTTGTGCATTTTTAGATTGTATTGATTTTAGTAGCATGGATTTATGCATATGTCTATTTGTTGGTTTTATGGAGCTGTTGCCCCATTTGCCCTTGCTTTATTCAGTATTTTCATTTTTCTACAGCAAGTGGCTGTCAGCCCTCTCAGGTAAACTAGCTAGAAGATACTACTAAATAAACTAGCTGCCCAGAGTCACTTGTTGAGATGAAGGAGAGATCTATATAAATTGAATAAATAAGTAAGTAAATAAATATTAATTTTTATTGAAAGCTTACATTAAAATAATCTTATAGGTCTGGAAGTACAGACTTCCTGGATGCCATATTTAACTTCTTGATCCATTAGGAAGGGTGTTTCTAAGTTTACTTTCTCTGACTGTTGAGTCACTGGGACTCCTGCCTCTCTTGTCTGATTGTTTCCTAGGCAGCATCTCTTGTCTCCTTCTCCAAGGCCATCCACATATTTGGTTAGAGCGACAGATTTACAGACAGACTTTCAGATTTTCAGTTTCTGAACTGAAAACTAAGAAAAGTCAAGACTCACTACTTAAATGGAAAAACACTGGGGAATTCCAAGGCTGTAGACTGGATTGGAAAGTAAAAAAAAAAAAATCTGCAAGATGGCAGTAGTTAACCACTTCCATACTGCTATCAAGTAAACCAAATTGATGTACCAGTATAGTCCTCAGGAGTGTGAGTTGATTCAAGAATGTGTTATTTATAAACTGTCAGGGAGTTCTTAAAAAGCAAACTCCTTAAAGCAGCAGTTTTTCATCATTTAATCATCAAAACTGTGCAGGGCTTTCAGTTTAAAGGCAAAAAGATTCTTTGGGATGGAGATGTTGCCCCTTCCTGTAATTTCTGAAGAACAAACTTGCCTTTTTTCTGGAAAAACTCATAAGCTCCTTGATATCGGAAAAAGGCACTTGGTAGAAGTTCTTTCAGGCCAGACCTCTTTCAGGAAAATGATTTATTGTATTTTCTGAAATTACTGTTACAAGAAGGTGTCCTGTACTTCATAAGTAGAGATAGTGTGACGTATTAGTGGTAATATGTCACACTAATACCACTAGTGATAGTGGTAACGTATCACATTACGGATGATCTTGGAATAATGTAACTATCATGTGGGTAGAATTCTTTTTTGGAAAGTCAGGTGCAAACAGTATAGCTATTGACAAAGAAACTTACTTTTTACTGAAAGGTTTACTGCATATCTGTGAGAGGCTGTGAAATCTGTTTAGAAATGTATTAACTCTTTATCTCAGATTTTGATTGCAGATATTCTTGGCTTTACTTTATTTTGCAGCTTATTTCCCATTCAAGCAGAATACTCTCAGGTTATGATTTGTGAGCTATTTAAGTATTAAGGCATTAAATTATGTAGAAGAGGCCAATTTACAATAGGCTCATATTTAATACACAACAAGCAAGAGGAGCAGACCTTATCCTAACAATCATATTAGTTTAACATAATAAGCATTTGTGAATGTAATTACATTTTTAATCCAGGGTAGTGCATAGAAATAAACTTTCTGGTTTGTAGAATTTAAATTCCTAAGTTGTTTAACCTTTGCCTTCTGTTATTTAATCATTCATGCAATAACTTTGGTATATGTGTGGGCTTTTAGGGTAGTTGTAGTAGTAATAATGACAACAGTGACAACAACGACAATGACAACAACAGAACAACATAGGTGGTTGATTGTTCTCACTATCAGAAAATTCTTCCTTATTTCTAGATTGAATTTCTTTCTTGATAAATTTCCATCCATTATTCCTTGTCTGGCCCTCTAGTGCTTTGGAAAATAGGTTGACCCCCCCCTCTCCTCTCTGTGACAGCCCTTCAAATATTAGAACGCTGTTACCATGACTCCCCTGGTTCTTCTCTTCATTAGATGGTAGGTGGACAATTTGTGAACAACATGTAACCCCAAGATTATTATGGTCACACATTTTATTAGGTGAAAACAGGAGACTGTGAGGTTTCAAGACTGCCGTAGACATGAAAGCCAGCTGGATGACTTTGGGCCAATCACACTCTATCAGTTTAATCCACCTCACAGGGATGCAGTTTCATTCCTTCATAAAGTGTGTTACATGTAGAAATAAGATGAACTTCTTGATCCATGATTCTTGTGTGAAAGAGCTTGGTCTTTAATACTTTTATCACTTTATGTCTATAAATCATTCATCTTGCTGTCTGTCAGTTTTTTTATCATTAATAATAGAGGTGGATATACAGTAATAATATTCCAGTATAAGTCTGTTGGTTCTTGTGGGTTTAGATTTCCCAACTGAAACCCTGGCTCTGCTACTGTTCATTATTTTCATCATAACAGGTAGTCCTTAATTTATAACAGCTGGGACTGGAATTTTTAGTGATTAAGTGAATTGGGCCCATTTTTTTGCCATGGTTGTTAAATGAGTCATATGGCCATTAAGCAAATCCAATTTCCCTGTTGATTGGGTTGTTGGAAGCCAACTTGAAAGTTTGCAAAACACGATCCCATGATCCTGGGATGCTGTAACTGTTTGTTTACAATTTCTACCTTGTCCATCTTCCTCAGGCCAGTAGAGTTGCCAAGTATTCAAATTTTGATCAAGTGATTGTGTGGACATTATGACAGTTCTTTGGTTGTAAGCACTTTTGTTACTACCATTGTAACTTTGAATGGTTTCTAAGGTAAAGATTGTAAGCTGAGGACTACCTGTATTGTGCATGTGTCTCATTATGCAGCAACTGATTTACTGGAGAAAGAATTGGAAATATTGGTTGCCCCAGCAAGACAGGATTTTCTACAGATTTAGGTGATACTATTAAATCAAAGACAATTCTTAGAATTATTTTACTTCATTTAGCTTCTCATTTAACATTAAAATAGATACTTTTTTGGGAGGTGAGATGGGTACAACTGATAGCACCAGAACCTGATTTTGAGTTGGCCTCAATTTTTAATTTTGCATTTATGTCTTGCAGTTATTATGAATAAATCAGTCTAACCATTCCGTAGGTGTAGGGGATGTTATATAGAATACAACAACATAGAATATAGAATAAACTAGCAATATGAAAAACCAGTTAGATAAGAACTGTGTATATAATAGCTTTGTTATGCAATTAATTTGCAGGCCTTAGGCTTTTTAAAACAAACTGTGATGACTCAGAGTGTAACAAAATCCAAAACATAGCAAAATCCAAAACATAAATAAATGTCCTCTAATGCCTCCAACTTGGTCCCACTATTCAATAATGCTCAGTTGGAGATAAAACATACTCAAAAATAGTCTTCAAAGGAAAGCAATACATCCGAGCTTAATGAGCAGATAAAAGTGAAATAAAAAACCAAACAACTACAATGACGAAATTTCCACCAGGATAAGTAATTATCAAATTCAAGGAGATAACAAGGCACAGTCTGTTGGAAGGATGCCAACCAAGATAACTTCAGCCCAAAATAAAACACGCTTTGCTTCTGGCAACACTGTGTTATAATTGTCTCTCTTATATTCTAGTCTCCCCAGCTGCAACCAATGAGGAGGATCATGGCTGCCTCCTCTCTCGTAAGCCAAGTTGTTTCCTTCTCCATTCCTCCCTGGGTATCCTAGGATGCAGAGGGGATGGGTGTGGTTCTTCCTCTGACTGCCCAGCTGGCCTCTGCCCTTCCCCAGCCTTCTCCACAACCTCCGGAGCCACACCTCCATTCCCTGTCAGCTGTTCTTCTCCCTCAGAGTTCAAGGGCATGACACAAACTCTAAATTTGTCTCCAAATGTGTGTGTCTTTGCTATGAAATTTTATTCTTCTAAGATAAAATCAGAGGTGAGATTTTACCTGGTCGGACTGGTTCTATAGAACTGGTTGTAACAATTCTGCACAGTTTGGAGAACCGGAAAATCATGCCACTGCCTGGCCTCGCCCCACCCCGCACACTCACTCCTTACCTGGCATGCGCACCATCCAACTTGCCTGTGTTGTGCCTTCACCTAATTTTTGGTAAGTTGCTATTTTTTCTTTTTTCTTTTCCCGACCATCAGTTGTTCCGACTATCAGCTGTGCTGGGAGATTTAGATTAGCTAGAAAGTGGGAAATCATTGGATTTCTTGCTTTCTAGCTAATCTAAAAGCTGAGCTGAACCTTCCTTAGGACTGAAGCTTTTATTTTTCAGTGCAGACTCAGGTAGCAGACTGCAGAAAGATAGATCTCTGTGTGAATCTGTGGTTCTGTGAGCAACTCAATCTGCCTGCCTGCTTTGCCTGATTTTGGGTAAAAGTTGCTCTTTTTTATTAAAAAATTCAATATTTACATAAATATTTACAATATTTACATACAAGCCACATCCAGCCAGTCATGTGACTAAGTCACACCCAAGCAGTCACATGACCAAGCCACACCCACAAATTAGGCCACACCCACTACCTTATCAGAGTTAATAAATTTTAACCCCACCCCTGCATAAAATACTATATTTGTGCTAGGAAAAAAATGAAACTTTTAACCCCACCTCTGCATAAAATACTATATTTGTGCTAGGAAAAAAAATGAAACTTTTAATGTAGTTAACATTTAATGTAGTTAATAACTAATTAGAACACTGCATGGATTTGGGTTCACAAGTGTTTTCACTGGTCAATGCCTGTGCTGTTAATTGTGACAAGCTGGTTTACCTGTTGAAAACAACACATGTCTAATTTTAGAGGATGCATGCATGGACTTCACTCACTTCAGTGTATTGCTCTATATACTCCAATGGAGCATATAGGCATGTTTAGTAAATCTAGTAGAGAAATATAATGTTAAGATGCCTCTCTGATAAGCTGGATACTTTGTCGGGATTAAATCTACTTAAAACTATCTCCAATAACAAAAAGATTTGCCAAAATAGTGAACTCTCTCAAAATTAGAATGCTGAGTGGGAGTTAATTATTGATTATAATTATTCAACATTGATACTGTATTGCCTAAATTAAGCCTATATCTTTACTGTTCAAGTACTGTAGGTTATATTTCTACTAGTAAGTTTTGCCTTCTGTATGTAAAACAATAATAATACTAACATTTGATTCCATGTGTCAGCCTCACTGGATGATTGGTACTGACAAGCCATGGTACTCACAATTATATGGTGCAGTTATTCTATCAGCAAACACCAAACACAAACCCAAAAGGCAGCACTGGATAAAATCTGAATGAGGCTAGTTGTCAGTCTGTGCTCCATTCAAATTCCGAGAAAGAAATACTTAGACTCCATAGATTAGAGAAAAGAAATCTTTTACTGAAAATTGAAGTGGTAGCTTCAGATAGAATTCTGAATCTAAGAAATTAGGTGCGCAGATCACATATACAAAGAGATGGAATTGTTCCCACCTCCCAAAGTTCAAAAGATTCTTCCAATTAAAAGTTCTGGATATGGTCATATGGGCATCTTCAGGTGGTGATGAGGCCTCTGTCCGTTGACCTTGATATATTTTGATGAAGAATTGCAGTTGCACAGAGAAAGGAAGGCTAAGCAAGGAATAGAAACTTAAGAGCAGGAATTTATACTCCCCCCACTCCTCATTTATACAACACAAGAATGTAACACCTCCAGCTCTCTTCCCAGACACAACCCTTCCCCCCGTTACTTATGGCAGTTGAAAGATGCAAAGCAGTAAAAAAGATCTTGAAGGCTGACATTCGGCCCTCCTAGAAAAAAAAAAAGTTAGTTGTAACTAACGTAAGAGAGAACAACATAAAAACACTGGTTAACAGTCATATACATTTCTAGGGTTTATCAGGATACTTTGTGCAAAAGTCTCTGATCAGCTATGGGGCTCTAACATCCTTCTCATTGACCCATTCAGCTTGGGAAGGTGGGAAATGTTTCCAAGCAATGAGGTATTGGAGACGACCCTTCCATTTACGAGAGTCCAAAACCTCTTTAACTTCAAAGTGTTGTTCACCCTCAGTCAGCAATGGTATGGGAGGATCAGTTTGGGGGGGTCTCAAACCAGAAGTGTGTTCAGGTTTCAACAAACTGACATGGAAAACTGGGTGAATACGTCGAAGAAGTTTTGGTAGTGTCAATTGGACCATCACAGGATTTACAATTCGTTCAATTGTGAAAGGACCTATATACTTAGGACCAAGTTTCTTCGACTTTTGAGTGGTTTGTAAGTATTTGGTGGACAGGAAAACTTTGTCACCCACTTGATAAGACTTCTGTGGAGTTCTCTTTTTATCTGCAAACTTCTTATGAGATTGATGTGCATCATCTAACGCCTTACGGGCAACTGGCCAGTTAAGTTGGAGTTGAGATATCCATTCATCTAGTGACTGGATGTTAGGTCTTTCATGAGGAAGCTCAGGTATGGGTACAAAACCTTGTCCTGATGCCACTTTAAAGGGGGTGAACCCAGTACTACTATGGACAGAATTGTTGTATGCCATCTCGGCAAATGGTAGTAAGTCAGCCCAATTATCCTGTTGATAATTAATGTAACACCTGAGGTATTGTTCTAACACTGCATTAGTCCTCTCACAGGCCACATTGGTTTGGAGATGGTGGGCGGAGCTTAAGCCCTGGGCAGAGCCTATTAACTTCAAGAATTCCCTCCAAAAGTTCGAGGTGAATTGAACCCCTCGGTCAGAATTTATACGTTCAGGAACACCTTTCAGTCTATAGATATGTAGTATGAATAGTTTAGCCAACGATCTTGCCGAGGGAATTTTAGAGCAAGGTATGAAATGCGCTTGTTTGGAGAACAAATTGGTTACTACCCAAATAATCATGTGTCCAGTGCTCTCGGGTAACTCCACTATAAAATCCATAGAAATTTCATTCCAAGGAGCTGTTGGCCTGGCGACATTCTGTAACAGACCAGCAGGCTTACCAGGAGGCCTTTTTGCTGAGGCGCAAACTGAGCAGCTAGCCACATAAGTCTCAATGTCCTTTTTCAGCGAAGGCCACCAAAATTGTCGCTTAACGAGGTGTAAGGTCTTCACGAACCCAAAGTGACCAGCTGCTTTGGAATCATGGGCCTGTTGCAATATTTGGCCTCTCAATGTCTCTGGTACATACAGTTTCGCTCCCATCCAGGCCAAACCATCTCTAACTGTACAGTTATCTGAATGCGCCAGGAACCACTCATCCAGTTTCAGGGCTTCCTTTAATTGCTCCATCAAATCACTCAACAAATCCGCTTCTTGCTTCTTCTTTTGCGTTCTAGTGACCACCGGGGTGACCAGCTGTTTGGTTGAAACAATTGGCCGTATCACTTCCTGATGAACACTGTTATATTGAGGCAGTCTAGATAAAGCATCCGCCATAAAATTCCTCCCCCCTGGGATGTACTTCAGTGAAAAGTTGAACCACTTAAAATACTGGGCCCACTGAACTTGTTTAGGGGACAGTTTCCGAGGTGTCTTTAAGGCCTCCAAGTTCTTATGATCAGTCCATACCTCAAACAGGTGTTTCGCTCCTTCCAAGAAATGTCTCCATGTCAATAGAGCCCAGTGAACTGCAAAAACCTCCTTTTCCCAGACAGCCCACCTTCTTTTGGTTTTAGTCAATTTACGGGAGATGTAGGCGCAGGGTTGTAGAGTTCCCTTTTCATTGATTTGAAGTGGGACCACTCCAACTGCCACATCACTCACATCGGCCTGGATCACGAACGGGGCATCCATGTCCGGGTGCTTTAGCACTGGTTCTGCAGCAAACAATTGCTTCAACTTTTCAAAGGAGGCTTGGCATTCCATGGAGCATTCCAGCGGTTTGCTGGGCTTTGGTTTCACCTCCCCTTCTGTTTTCAAGAGATTGGTGATAGGCATTGCTATCTTAGCAAAAGACGGGATGAATTGCCAGTAAAAGTTGGCAAATCCCCAAAAGCTTTGAAGTTGTTTTCAGGTGCGCGGTGGGGCCCACTCCAGCACCACCCGCACCTTCTCTGGGTCCATTTCGATACCCTTGTGTGAAATGCGATACCCCAAATAGTCAATTTTCTCTTGATGGAATTCACATTTGGACAGTTTAGCATACAGTTTAGCGGCTCGCAGTTTCTGTAGTACTGAATATACCAGTTTCACATGTTCATCCTGAGTTTCTGTGTAAATAAGAATGTCATCAAGGTAAACCAAAAACCCCTTGTATAAATGTTCATGTAACACCTGATTGATCATCTGCATGAATACAGCTGGAGCCCCCTGTAGGCCAAAAGGGAGAACATTGAACTGGAAACAACCCATCGGGCAATTAAAAGTGGTTTTCCACTCATCCCCTTCTTTAATCTGGATTTGGTAATACGCTTCTCTCAAGTCCAATTTCGTGAAAATTTTCCCTTTAACCAGGTGGGTTAACATGTCCTTCATTAGAGGGAGGGGGTATACGTTTTCCACGAAAATAGCGTTCAGGTTTCTATAGTCCACTACCAAACGCTTGGAGCCATCTTTCTTTTCACGGAACAACACGGGGGCCTCTACCCGAGGTCTAGCGGGTTGGATGAAACCACATTTCAAATTCTTATCGATAAACGATCTCAGTTCTTCCAATTCCCGTGGTGTCATTGCATATAACTTCGGTTTCGGGAGTGTCACCCAGCAGAATTTCAATACTACAGTCTGTTGACCGATGAGGGGGAAGCTCAACTGAAGCCTTTTCGCTGAACACTTCTTTTAAGTCCCAATATTCTTTCGGGATTTTTTCCTCCCCTTCCCAAACTTCGGTGCCCTTGGAGGCTAGCTCAACCGGATCCTGAAGGTTCTGCTGGGACTGCCCCTCCCCTTCTGGTCGCTGATCAGAGCGTATGCACAGTGACCTTTTCCTCCAATTCACATGGGGATTCCACTTGAGGAGCCAGGGTAATCCCAGTATTAATGGTTGCTCCATTCCAGGGGCCACAATAAAACAAAAAGTCTCTTTATGCTCTCCCATGGTCATCTCTAGGGGCTCCGTTATGAAGCGTGCAGGGCAACCTCCCGCCACTGATCCATCCAATTGGCAAAAAGCTATGGGCGTTTCTAACGTTCTCAGTCTGATGTTCATTTCCTCAACTACTTTCATGTTGATTACACACCTCGTGCACCCAGAGTCTAGCAAGGCTAGCATCTCCCCTTCAGTCATTGAAGTGGGTACCCTTAAAGTTAGTGGAATGGTCATGGGGCCCTTATTTGGACTTACCAGGAAGTCGTCTTCTGAGTCAGAATCACACTCTTCAAGGAAGGTCGGAGATCCCAGCCCCGCTCCCGCCAGAGGAGCGACCTCTACAATCTCCCCCGTCTTTAGCGCAGTTTCGCGAAGCTTGGCTAAGGGGTTTTCAGGTTTCTTCCCCCCTCTCTGCGCCCCCTTGGGATCCAAGTTGACCCTGCATTCTGCAATCCGGTGGCCCTCCTTCCCACATCGAAAGCAGACAGTGGATCTGGGTCTTGTCATCACTCCTCCCTTCAGAAGCTTAGGGGCCTCTTGGAAGCATGGGGGGGGGGAATGTCTTGCTCCATCTAGCAGCCCCCCCTACATCTGCTTCGGGTCAAATCTATCTCCACTTCCTCTGCTAGCAAGTACCACAGTTGCAAATCATTGTGATCCCTTCTGGAGATACACATCTGGTACACGTCTTCATTTAGACCATCTTTGTAGGCTTCTATCAGGGCTCCCTGGGACCAACCTCGGATATGGCACACCAGCTGTCTGAACTCTTGGGTGTAGTCGGCCACTGACCTCCTCCCTTGATTTATGGTTTTCATCCTGATCCTGGCCTTTCTCTCCACCAGTGGGTCCTCAAATCTTGCCCGCAATGCAGTCATGAATACATTGTAATTCCGCAGTTGGGGGGAGTTATCATTATGCAAAGTCACCATCCACTCTGCCGCTATTCCCTCCAGGGCCCTGGTAACACATCTCACTTTGGCTACTTCAGAGGTGAACTCTTCCCCATATTCCTCCATATAGCTCCAAACTTGTACTAGGAAGAAACCCAAGTCTTTGGGATTTCCCCCAAATTTCACTTCTAACGGAGGCAGCTTGAGAGCTCTGCGTCTTCTAGGGATCACACCTCCTGCTGGGGGCCCTGGGGCTGCAGCTGGTTGCTGTGCTGGTGCAGGCTGAGCTATGGGGGTGGGGGCAGCCTGGCTGTCTCTGGCTGAATTTGCTCCCCCTTCCCCCTCATACCCTGGAGCGACATGAGGCTGACCAAAAGCTTCATTAAGGAGCTGCCTGGCTTGATCCAGCAAAAGTTCTCTCCTTTCCTTCTCTTGCCATGGCCCCCCTCCCCCCCACCATCGGGTCGTGGTGATTCCAGGGGGGGGGGGGTCGTCAGGATCCTTCCAGCCAACATCCAACGACCATCTGGTCCTCTCAGCTGGAATTTCCTCCAGAGTACGGTCGGCTAGCAAGTCAGCTGCTGGCACCTCCAGTATCAGCAACGATTGCCCCCCCCACAGCTCCAAGATCCTCTTCTTCACTAGCTGGAGATGACATGATGTCAAGCCCCCTCAGTAGAAAGCTGGATATTTTCTCCGGGTGGGCTGGTGATGAGATTCAGAATAATGTCAGTCTGTGCTCCATTCAAAATTCAAGAAAGAAATACTTAGACTCCATAGATTAGAGAAAAGAAATCTTTTACTGAAAATTGAAGTGGTAGCTTCAGATAGAATTCTGAATCTAAGAAATTAGGCACGCAGATCACATATACAAAGAGATGGAATTGTTCCCACCCCCCAAAGTTCAAAAGATTCTTCCAATTAAAAGTTCTGGATATGGTCATGTGGGCATCTTCAGGTGGTGATGAGGCCTCTGTCCGTTGACCTTGACATATTTTGATAAAGAATTGCAGTTGCACAGAGAAAGGAAGGCTAAGCAAGGAATAGAAACTTAAGAGCAGGAATTTATACTCCCCCCCACTCCTCATTTATACAACACCAGAATGTAACACCTCCAGCTCTCTTCCCAGACACAACCCCTTCCCCCGTTACTTATGGCAGTTGAAAGATGCAAAGCAGTAGAAAAGATCTTGAAGGCTGACACTAGTGCTGAGAGCAACTGCCTCGCAGTGCATATTATAGCTGCCTATCAACCCCACCCAGCTAACCTACATCCGCCCATCTCCTCTCCCCGACTTCACCCCACATCTACTTATGCCTAACCCAGCTGATCACTTTCAACCCCCCTATTGCCCCAGGAGCTGGGGCAGTAGCAAAACAGTAGCAAAACACCCCATGCAACCTCATAGAGGAGCCAATAGGTCCGATGCCTGTACATGCCACCACTCGCTCGTAAATGCCTCCAAACAGCGCTCATAACCACTACCCAACAGCTGATGACCAGTTTGGCTTTCCGCAGCCATCCTGGAACATAAACGCTGGCAGTCTGTGATGATGCTCCCCACAGCCTGGATGAAAGAGGCAAGCGTCATTTCTCCCAGAGCCTGCTATTGAGGAGGCAGGCATCCTGAGGAGGCAGACGTCACATTCCCCAGTGCCTGCCATGACATTGCTTTCCCCCAGCATTGCAAGGAGACAGGCTTCACTATCCCCAGCACCTATCGAGGTGTCAGGCTCCAGGGATGACTGCTCACTTTGAGCCCGACATGTTGCCCCCTCTACCATGGCTCTTACTGGAAGACAAATACCACAATTAGATTACAATGGTCAACCTAGCGTGTCCCTCCCACCAGCCTTTGTGGGGGTTTTATGGTGGAAAGTCCTCAACAACCATAGTGCTACTACATCAGTATTCCGTACCCATGTAGCCTCATCAATAGGATAGCCCTGTCACCTGACAAGGCACTGTAGAATCCCCCGCTATCTATGAGAATCCAGAATTTCCTTAATCTCATAATGATCATCTTGTACAGGTCCTGGAGCCTTGAGTCTGGGTTCTAATCTCATCATGCCCACAGGTTTCAGGAGGCTGCTGTGAAATACAGGGTGTATCCTCTTAAATTGTGATGGCAGTTTTAAGCAAACAGTAATTGGATTAATTATTTGGAGCACTTGGAAAGGACTAATAAACTTCGGCCCTAGTTTTTTACATGCCACCCCTAAGTTTATATATTTAGTCGACAAATATACCCAGTCCCCAATTGAAAAGGGGGGTGATTAGTCCCATTTTTTTGTCAGCTCTTATTTGTTTCCACAGCTTTTAACAATGCTTTCTTCATTTCCTTCCAATGGGTTTGTATACTATCTGTCCATTTTGTAATTGTTAGTGGCTCATCAGATATATGAGGCCATTCAGGTATAGGAATGAATTCCTTGTCATGTACTAATAAAAAGGGGTATGTCCAGTACTACTGTGTACGGTGTACTGTGTTGTTATAGGTCACCTGCGAAAAGTAATAACTCTACCCAATTATTCTGCTGATAAGAAATATAACAACACAAATATTTTTCTATAGCAGCATTAGTTTTTTCAGCTGCCCCATTCATACATGGCTGGTATGCCATACTTAAACCTTGAGACAAGCCTATTAATTGTATGAATTCTCTCCAGAAACGTGCAGTGAATTGAACCCCTCTATCAGCAATAATACATCTAGGGAGTCCATGCAGGCAATAAATGTTTTTAATAAATTGGCTAATCATCTTGTTGATGGCAGGTCTTTACAGGGTATAAAATGGGCCTGTTTGGAGACTAGGTCAATCACTGTCCAAATAACAGTGTACCCATTATTATCTGGCAAGTCTACAATGAAATCCATGCTAAGCTCCTGCCAAGGGTGTGTGGGCTCAGCTACCATTTGAAGTAAACCCAATAGTTTCCCTACACATATTTTGCACAGAGAGGACAACCTCTGACATATTTCTCAATGTCAGTTCTCAAGGAAGGCTACCAAACTGTCTCTTAACTAAATGTAATGTTTTTAGAAATCCATCATGCCCAGCCTGCTTAACATCATGGCAGCATTTTAATAATAATGATCACAGCTTGTTAGGTACATAAAGTTTGTTTCCATGCCAGGCTACTCTGTCTTGCATCTCTACTTGAGCTAGGTTATCAGCCAACCATTTATCCTCTGTCATCACTGCTGGGAGATCCGTAGTTATTATCTTCATTCTTAATGAAGCAATGTTCTCACAATTTGGGATGAGGGGATGCACTACATCATCCCAATGGCTGTCAAACTGGAGTAATCGCGATAAGGCATCCACTATGAAATTTTTCCCAGCCAGCACGTATTTTAAAATGAAATTAAAACTTCTAAAATATAGTGCCCAACGAACTTGTTGGGAGATAATTTACGTGGGGTTTGGAGAGCCTCCAGATTCTTATGATCTGTCCACACTTCAAAAGGATATGGACCCCCTCCAATAAATGTCTCCAAGTAAGTAAGGCCCAATGTACAGCATATGTTTCCTTCTCCCAGATGGTCCAATTGTGCTCCGTCTGGCTGTCTTCAAGAAGTGTAAGCATGTGGTTGTAATACTCCTTTCTCGTTCCTCTCTAATAATACAGCTCTGATAGCCATGTTGCTCGCATCCGCTTGCATAACAAAAGGACCATTGGGATCCAGATGCTTTAATACTAGTTCTTTTGCAAACGAAGTTTTTAATTTATCAAAAGCTTCCTGGCAATCAGGTGACCACAGTAACATCCTATTAGGCCTTGGTCTTTCAACACCTAAATGTTTGGTATGAAGGAGATTAGTCAAAGGTAAAGCGATATCTGCAAATATCCCAAGTGCCTGTCGAGGTGTTGGGCTCCAGGGACGACTGCTCATCTCGAGCCCAAAACCCTCGTTCAGAAATCTGATTGCACTAAAGTTGGAAAGCTTTGAAAGCAAACTTAAATCAGATATGTTGAACTTAGAGAAAGCTATAGGAACATTTAACTGAATAATATTAATATTTTGTTTTCTTCACCCAAAACAATATATATATATTATAGTGTAATGTATAATGGCCTATGCAGATAGTGCTTGCTTAAGCGAGATATCCATGTGATTGCTTATCTTATATCAATCCTGGCATTCCTGCTTTCATGAATGGTGTTAAGTAAATGAAGTCCAGAATAAGGAGTGCAGAGTTGCCCTAGTGGTGGGAGACTCCCTAAGAGGGCTGGTTCAGGCCATGTACAAGTTGAGATACTGCAGTGCTGACTGCCACTTTTCCTGTGGACTTTAGATATTTTTCTTCCTTTTTAACTGATGGCTCGTTGGATAGCAGGTCCACCAGGACAGACAAGCCCCCCAGCAGCTGACTTCTCCATCAACTGCAAGTAGATAAGACCTGACGTCCCAAGTGGAGTAGATGGGGGAAGGCTAAATCCAACATAAACAGGGGAGACAGGCAAAGACTGAAGCAAGTATTGCCACAATGCTTATGAGAAAAGGCACTGGTGGGAATGGTTCTGTTGCCATCACCATGCATAGGGAAAGCTCGGATTATACAAACTTTAATGGCCTTCCCATCCCTGTGGCTTGCCTGCTTCCTGCCTTTCTATCCTGGAATTTCTGGGAGTGGGGCTTGCTGCTCTAAATTACCCCAACCCTCAAACAAAGTTGGACCAGTGTTTCATGGGTGTTTGTCCCCTTATGGGGTACAGCTGCTGCGTTTCACTGTGCTTTTGGAGTTTCCCAAGGGTATAAGATAATAGATGGGGAACTTGCAGTGCCTTTGCAATCATAAGTAAGGGGTGACTACTAAGTGCCTGAATTTTCATCAGGAGACCGGTGCTGAAATGACCATAGTTTTGGGCACAAGTCCCTTCATTCATCATTGCTGAACAAATGGTTGTTAACAAAGGATTGCTGTGGGCAGGCAGGAGGAGCATACTCTTAAGTCCTGTCTGTCAAGGAGTGTTGGCTGGCAGGCCTAGAAAGAGCTTTTTCTGTTATTGCCCTTGCTCTTTAGAATATCATCCCTCCTGTATGTCATGGCGCTGCCAGTCACAGGGAATGGAACTCTCCATTCCTGTGCTGGCTTCTCCCTATTTGTGGGCTCCGAAAGGAGCCAAAGCTGCCTTGTAGGGGCAGCAAAGTAAAGGAGGGGTACTCTGAGAGGTCACAGAAGATATCACAACTCTCCTGCTGAACCCCGGAGCTTTTTTCCCTCTTATGTCATGGCAAGAAGAAGAGGCAGTGTCAGATGGCTGCCATAAAGCTGGGACAGCTGAGAAACATTTAAGAATTGTACTGGAGTGGAATTGGTGAACAGCGTCTGGAACTGGGTGAGAAGAATCCTTTTTATTCAAATTTCAACCCTAATTAAGATATACACAATTGTATATCTTAATAATACACACATTTATGTGGAATAATAATCCCCCCTTTTAACCATCATCTCTCACTTGCATTGAAGCTTTAGTTAATCGTTTCTTAGATTGTGTCCCATATTCCTCTCTTAAATTTTCATCTCTATCATTTCTTGACTATTCCTCTTGAATATTCCTCCCTTCTCTACTATATTCCATTGTCTCATTTTTAAATTATCTACTCTTACCCGTGTCTTTCTACCAAAAAATTCTCCCTGCAATTCCAACTCCTGTTTGACTTCCCTTAAAGTACTTGGTTTATTACATCAATCATTATGATTTTTATTTCCTTTTTATCATTTCTTTTTGTTTGTTGCTTCATCTGTTCAGTCTTTCTGGCTACTCTTCCTAATGGCTTCTCCTCTTCCTGGATCTCCTGCTTTCTGTCATTTGCATCTCCATTTCCAGATCTGCTTCCATGTTTGGTATTTTATTCAAAATGTCCTCCAATCTTCTTGCAAAAGTATCTTTTATATCCTGAAATTCCAATGCAATGTTTTTGCAAATTCCACTCATCTTTGTTTTTATTTATTCTGTTTCTTTCTGTCTGATTGTCCAACAGTCCTTTATTCAAACCAAAGTCAACTTTTCAAATGAAAAATCCAATGTGCAGGAGTCTTTATGTCCTAAAATTAATCATTCTGTTCTTTTAAATAGACCAAGGGTAAAACTTTCATAAATTCCTCCACCAGTTGAATCTTACATTATAACTTTCAGCAGTTTTTTAATAATAAAGTTCTCTTAATTCTTCTTAAACCAGATCTTATCAAAACTTTGGTGATCTGTAGTGTCTTCCCTTGACAGCAGGTGGTACTCTTAAATCAGTTTTCACTTTTTATTATTATTTGTCTTTCTCATCAAACTTACTAATATTTTCTAAAAATAAATGTTTTCATTTTTTAAATAAATTACAGCATTTTAAAAATGCCTATCCAAAACCGATGTCTGTTCAATCAAAGAATCCAATTTTCTATATTTTTAATAGGTTTACAATTTTCTTTCTTTACTTTGCTTTACTACCTTAGTCATAGGTTACTAATAAGCAATCAAATTATACTAGGAAACAAATAAAACAATATAAATTGTAAAGATACAAGCAACACGATTATAGGCATAAGTGGGAAGATATAGTACTAGGAAGTGTTATTATAATCTAGTAGTAGAGGAATTATAGTAACAAAGTCTTAGTAAATATATTGATAGTGTTGTGGGAATTAGTGTTTAGCAGAGTGATGGCATTCGGGAAAAAACTGTCCTTGTGTCTAATTGTTCTGGTGTGCAGTGCCCTATAGCGTTGTTTTGAGGGTAGAAATTGAAACAATTTATGTCCAAGATGTGAGGGGTCTGTAGATACTTTCACAGCCTTCTTTTTGACTCACGCAGTATACAGGTCCTCAGTGGAAGGCAGGTTGGTAGCAATTGTTTTTTCTCCAGTTCTAATTATCCATTGAAGTCTGTGCCTGTCTTGTTTGGTTGCAGAACCAAACCAGACAGTTATAGAGGTGCAGATGACAGACTTAATAATTCCTAATCTGCAGCTCTTTGGGCAGTTTGGGCTTTCTGAGCTGGCGCAGAAAGAAAATTCCTTGTTGTGGTTTTTTTATGACATTTTTGATATTAGGTATCCATCTTAAGTCCTGAGATATGATAGAACCTAAAAACTTGAAGGTATCTAGTATTGATACTGTGTTGTCTGGTATTGTAAGAGTTTAGGAGAAACACTCCTATACTTCCACCATTTTTACGGTTTTGAGTGTATTTAGTTCAAGATTGTTCTGGTTGCACCACAAGGCTAGTTGTTCAACCTCCCATCTGTATGCAGATATGTTGTCTCAAATGAGACCAATCACTGCTACATCATCTGCAAACTTCAGTACTTTAACAGAGGGATCTTGTGAGATGCAGTCATTGGTATATATAGAAGAGCAGTGGAGAGTTCACACAGCTCTGGGGGACTCCTGTGCTAATTGTACAGGTATCTGATGTGATTTTGCCTAGCTTCACCTGCTGCTTCCTGTCTATTTGAAGCTTATGATCCATTTACAAGTGTGGTCAGGTACAGATAGCTGATTTAATTTACTTAGAAGAATATCTGGAATGATGGCACTGAATGCTAAGCTGAAGTCTACAAAGAGGACCCTTGCATACGTCTTTGGAGATTCAAGATGATGTAGGATGTAGTGCAGAATCATATTAACAGTTGATCTATTTGCTCAGTAGGCAAATTGCAAGGAGTCTTAACAGCGGATCCATGATGGTTTTCAGGTAGGCCAGCACTAGCCTTCCAAAGGTCTTCATAACTACAGATGTTAGAGCAACTGGTCTGAAATCATTCAGTTCCTTGATGGGGGGGTGGGTTCTTCAGCAATGGGATGATAGTAGATTATTTCAAACAAGAAAGAATATAGCACATCTCTAGTGATTTATTAAAGATGAGGGTGAAGATGGGGGCCCATTGATCAGCACAAGCTTTTAAACAAGACCGAGTTATCTTGTCTGGGCCTGGTGCTTTTCCTGGCTTTTGTCTGTGAAATAGACCTTGCACCTCATCCTCTGTAATCACCAGAGGTGGTAGACCCAATGGAATGGGGTAGGTTATAGGAGGCTTTGCTGTTATTGGTGTGTCTGAGATGGGGATTTTGGAGATGGATGGCAGTAGTTTTCTCTCAAACCTACAATAAAACATTTTCAGATCATCTGCCAGTTGTTGATTTCCTTCAGCATAGGAAGGAGGTTGATAACTAGTGATATTTTTTAGAGTTTTCCACATGTTTTCTGGTTCATTTGTTGAGAATTGATTCCTTAGCTTTTCAGAGTAGCTTCTTTTTGCTGCTCTGATCTCCCTTAATACGTTTCTGGCCTTATTGTATTCTATCACCTTTTCCAAAGGTTTTCTCTTTGGTATGACATAGCTGCTTAAGTTTAGCTGTGAACCAAAGTTTATTGATACTGTATATTGTCAGGTTTCTGGTTGGCACACATATGTCTTCACAAAAACTGACGTATGATGTTACAGTGAGTTCATCCAAGTCTGCAGAGGTGCCTTCGACACATTCCAATCAGTGCAGTCAAGGCAAGCCTGTAACTTTAGCTTTGCTTCCTCAGTCCAAGTCTTCACTGACTTAATTGTTGATTTCATGGTTTTTGTCTGTAAGCAGGTACAAGGTGAATCATACAATGATCAGAGTGTCCCACAGCTGCTTATGGTAAAGACTGATAAGCAACTTTTAATGTTGTGTAGCAATAGTATAAAGTATTCTTGCTGCTAGTAATTGACATGCTGAAAATATTTTGGTAGCTCTTAAGTTTGCTTTATTTAGATCTAAAATAATTTGAAATGAATCTGGGTATTAACTTCAGCCCATATAATCTGGTCAGCTAGAATTCATAATGCACTGTTTACACAAACTTGTGGAGGAACATACACAGCAATTAGGAGAAATGAGGAGAACTCTCATGGAGAATAGAATGGTTTGCAATTGGTAATAAATTTCTCTAAGTCCACATCACAGAATTTCCTTAGTATAGTTATATCGCTGGACCAGCAGCTGTTAATATAAAAACATATGCCTCCTCTCTTCTTTTTACCAGATGTTTCTGCAATTCTGTCTACTCTATACATCTGAAATCCTTGGATATGCAGACTACTATCATCAGTTGATTCATTTAGCCAAGTTTCAGTGAAGCAGAGAGCTGCTGAGTTGTAAAAATCAGAATTGCATCTATTTAAAAGAAGTATTTCATCCATCTTATTAGTGAGTAAATGTAAATTAGTCAGAAAGAGTGAAGGGAGAGGGGGTTTTATTCCACTTTTCCTTAGTCTATTCAAAATTCCTGCTCGCTTACCCCTTCTTTGCTTCCGGTGTCTCCATTTGTTTTTGTTTATCCATTGTTCAGAGGAAGTTGTTTCTTCCTGTGTTGGAAACGCTTCTGCATTTGTAAAGACAGGGAGGGGTTTGAAGTCACAGAAAGTTGGCCATCAAAGAAACATTGGTTGATGCTTAGTAGTTGGTCTCTTGAGTAAGAAATCCGTAGTCACAGAGAATAATAAAAAAAAAACAGAAAAACTATCAGCATTTCACCAAGGCTGCCGTCGGCGGTGCCATCTTGGCAGGAAATTTCATCTACAAAAGAATCTTTTCCCAACTTTATTGAATTTGCCATGAAGAAGACTGTATGAAACACTTTTAAATGTCAAATATATAGTATACATTAGACCCCTTGTTTCTACAAATGCTTGATTCCCTTGAAAAGGTTAATGTGATAAAAAGTATCTTAAAATGAACCATGTTATTCATTTAATCAGGGCTCATTCCTGTGTATGGTTATTTTGTTTTTAATAAAAATTTTAATAAAAATGTCATGGTGTCTAGAACAGAGGTAATTTTAGTGGTCCGCAGCACACCAGATGGAAGAGCTGCTCCAGGATGACCAATGGGCCAATCATGTGACTAGAGCTCTGGATTATGGGACTGGCCAAGCAGCTCAAGGTAGGGCTGGAAATTTCCACTGTAGAGGGAGGAACAGGTAACTTGCAACTTTGCAGGAGGTGCAAGGTACAAGGAGTAGCACAGCCGTTGCCGGCCAGAATGAGGTAATGGTGCTGTCGACAACCCATGGCTCTTTTTTCCCCCTGTGGTGGCTTCCTGTCAGCTGAACCCACCACTGGCTGGCCCCCACCTCTCACCCACCCATCCCACTCACTCTTCAGGGAAGAGTGGGAGATGGAGATGCGCTCCATATTGTGGGGCTGGAGCAAAGCTTCATCTCTTGCTGGATCTCGTGGGCATTTCTTCCAGCCCTTGTTGGTGCTGTGTGACTGGGAGGTGCATGACTTCCTTTCTGCCCCCAAACACTAGCTGGCCTGGCTGACAGAGATAAGAGAGAGAGAGAGAGAGAGATGAGAGAAAGAGAGATGAAAGAGAAAGAGAGATATGAGAGAGATACAGAGAGAGAGATGAGAGACAGAAAGAGATACTGAGAGAGAGATGAAAGAGAAAGATACTGAGAGAGAGATGAGAGACAGAGGTGAGAGAGATGAGAGAGAGGCAGAGAAAGAGAGATGAGAGAGAAAGATACCGAGAGAGAGATGAGAGAGAGAGGAAGAGAGATACACAGAGAGAAAGATGATAGAAAGAGAAAGATGAGAGAGAGATACTGAGAGATGATGAGACAGAAAGAGAGGTGAGAGAGATGAGAGAAAGACAGAGATAAGAGAGAAAGATGAGAGAGAGAAAAATACTGAGAGACAGATGAGAGAGAGAGATGAGAGAAAGAGATACAGAAAGATGAGAAAAAGAAAGAGATGAGAAGAGAAAGAGATACTGAGAGAGAGATGAGAAAGAGAAAGATGAGAGAGTGATGAGAGAGAGGAAGAGAGACAGAGATGAGAGATGAGAAGAAAGAGATGAGAAATCGCAGTGTTTTGTTTTCTATGAAAAACGGGTCCAAATGGCTCTTTTGGATGTTTAAGGTTGCAGAAACAGGCAGCCAAGCTAAGTGCCTGAAGGACCCCATCCTGTCACTGGGAGTCCAGGAGCTTCAGTGAGGGGCGCACTGGATTCATATTAGCGGAATTTAAAATTATGAATTTAATGGTCCCTGAGGTCTCAAAGGTTAGAGACCCCTGGTCTAGAACAAAAAATAATCAAATTTTGACTTCCGGTGGCAAGGACGAGCAGAGGGGCAGAAATCCCTGCGGTTTCAGCTAACCTATTCTTGAGTTTGGTGCGATCTTTCAGGGTGCTCGAGTCCTGGAGAGACCCGTGCCGGTGTGGGGGAAACTCGGATCGTAAGGTGGGGAAGGCAACCCCCCCCTGCAACGAAGAGAAAACCCTCCAGAGCCCAACGATCAAGAATAGCCCCATGTTAATGGAGGCTCCGAAGTCCTGACTGCCACCGATGTGAAGGAAAGAGTGAGTGGCAGTTTGCAAGTTCATTGGGAAAGTGAGTGATGATTAAAGTTAGTGGCTGAGAAGAAATTTGGAAGATCACAGATTGACTTCAGGCAGTGATATACTGTGGGGAGCCCTAAGAGAAAGCGGCCAAAAGCAAATTTGCAAGTGAAAGTGAAGGGGCTCAGCAGACAGAAGAGAGGTGGAATAACAAAGATTTAAAGAGGAATTCAGCATTACGAAGTGACTGAAAAGATCTAGTTACCATTTGCATGTGAGCAGATCCTTTTACAACCAGAGCCAGAAAGCAGAACGAAGCTGATCGAGGAAGGGAAAAAAGACAGAGCGGTGTCATAGGCAGCATTTTAGAACGCTGAGGTGGCTGCAACAAAGTATCAAAGTATCAAACTTAACTAAAAGGACACAATTTATTCAAACAATCCCTGGGAACTTGAGGATATTGCTCCACTGGAGGAGACACTTTTTTCCCCACCTCTTGAAGGAAATCAGGGCAATTGAAAAAATTGGAAGCCTTTGAATGAGGGAGAACGCTGTTTAATCGTAGCTGTTACTCAGCAGCTTTTCACCTTCCATTTCTGGTGTCCTTAAAGTGAAAGCTCCCAAATTGAAAAGTGAAAACTAAAAATTATATTTTTAGAGCTTCTCTTTCTTTCCTTTACTTTCCTCTGTGCGCACATATTTACTTAAAATATTCTTCCTTCTTTCCTATTAGTTGATATCATGTTATGTTGATTTATGCTTTTTCTTTGATTTTCTCTTGATAGATCACATTATATCAGATTGTTAAATATTGGATTAATTAATTTAGTTAAGTTATTAATAACAAAGATTGCTATATTTTGTGTGGGAATATAGGGGAGATATCAAGAATATTGGGTATTGATTAATTAACAATTTTAGAGTTCTGTAGTCTAATATATTGCATTGTGTGAACATATCTAGGAATATTTAGGAATGCAACATTTTTTGTAACTAAGCTTACTTTACATTTAAGTTAAATTAGTGAAATACAGATTTATCTTATTAATTAGTTAAGAATTCAGTTATTTAGTAGATTGATAGACCTTGATCATTTCTAGTAATAGATTTAAGAACACTGAATGCCAATTTGGAACAATATACTTAGCATTGTACAACAACAAAAACAAATTTTATAGGAAATGATTTCTACAACTACTACAGCATTGAAAACTGGCAGGAAGGTCAACCCCACAATAACAACTACTTTAGCAACAACTTCACCCATGGCGCAAAAAACAATAGAGGAAACACTACCAATAGAGAAGCAAACTAGCATCTCGAATGCCAGCATTCATGCAATGTTTCTAACTTTACAGGACTCACTGACAAAACTGCAAGAAACAATGACTAAAAACCACAGGGAAACAAGAGCAGATATTAATGAACTGAAGGAAGAGATGGGAAAATTAAAGGCAGAAATGAAGGCAGACATCTTTAAAGTAGAGGATAAAGTGGGAGTACTGCAACAGGCCTTGGAGAAAAATGAAGTTAGAATAAAAGAGGTAGAAAAAAGAACTGACCGAACAGAAAAGGAATTAGAAAGGGTGGATGAAGATTTTAAAAACACGAGTAAAGAAATGGACGACTCATTGGTCCTCCTAGAGATGGACAAGGCGGCAATGTATTTAAGATTTCAAAATGTGGCGGAATCAAAAGAGGAAAACCTGGAATACTTGATGGCAGAAATACTGTCCGGTCTTTTGGAAAAGGACAGAGATGATATCCAAAAAGAGTTTGATGAAGTTTACCGGGTCAATACAAACTACGCAAGGCGACATAAATGCTCTAGGGAAGTTCACATACGATTCACCAGAAGATGTATCCGTGATATGATATATAAAATTTCTAGAGATAAAACAATATCTTATAAAGAAAAAGAAATTATAATTCTTAAACAGATTCCGAGAAGAGTAAGGGAACGAAGGCGCGATTACAAATTTCTGGCAGCTTATTTAAACCAAAAAAGAATTACATTCAAATGGCTTATACCAGAAGGGATGCTAGTGTCGTGGAAAGAGAGGAAAATTAAAATAGACACCATGGGAAAAGCTCAGGACTTTTATGAACGGATGGTGGGCCCGCAGGAGCAAGGAATTGGAGACAAATTCTCAAGAAGAATACGGTGGACACAAAAATAGAACCAGATCTGTAGGGAACCAAGAGGACACTCATTCGCAACAAACGACAGAAGGAACCACAAAAGCACAAACACAAAGAGAAACAGGGGCTGTTACTCGCCAAAGAGCGAAACAGAACTAAATAAATGGGAGAAGAAAAAAAATTACTATCAATAAATATAAACGGTTTAAATTCAACGATTAAAAGAAAAAGGATATTAACTAAATTAATCAAACAAAAGGCTGATATAATATGCCTACAAGAAACGCACATAATGAAGAAAGATGAAAAATATTTAGAATGCCCGAAATTAGGAAAGTTATTTACCATACCAGCAGACGAGTGTAAAAAGAAAGGAATTGCAGTATATGTAAAAGAGGATTTAAAAGCAGAGTCAATATGGTCGGATTCGGAAGGAAGGACTCTGGTTTTGCAGATCTGGATCAATGACATCCCAATTCTTTTAGTAGTAATTTATGCCCGAATGGGGACCAAAAAGAGTTTTTAAACACCTATATGGAAAAATGGTTGAATTGCAACAAAAGAACATCCTTATTATAGGGGACTTCAATTCTATTGTTGAATATCAAAAGACCACAGCAACGGCGGGAAAAATAAAAAGGGGGAAAGAGAGCTCCCTAAGATTTGCAGGGAAATGATGAAAGAGTTTAATTTGACAGATATATGGAGAAGACTACATCTTGAGAAAAACAGTTTACATTCTATTCAAAACCCCACCAAACATGGACACGGATAGATATGGCATGGATGAATGGGGAAATAGCAAACGAAATAAAAGAAGTGGAAATTTTGCCCAATGAATGGGCAGACCATAACCCAATACAGATAATATGGAAGGGTAGGGCAAAACCAAAGAAAAGGTGGACATTAAACACTCAATTAATAAAAGAGAAAGAATACATCAATAAATTAAAGGAGGAATTAATTTTTTTATAAAAGAAAACGATAATGGAGAAACTACAAAACAAAATATATGGGATACAATGAAGGCGGTAATAAGAGGTATAACAATCTCTTATAATGCCAAGAGAAATAAAGAAAAATATTCCCAGCAAAATAATCTACAACAAAGAATTAAGGAGCTAGAAACTCTACTACAGAATACTCCAAAAGATACAAAACTGCAAAATCAGATAAATATAGCTAAACATAAATTGAATTTAATCGAACAAGAGAAAATGATTACAAATTTGAATTTGACCAGACAAACCTATTTTGAACATGCCAATAAGCCAGGAAGATGGCTATCTTATAAATTAAAAGAAAGAAAGAAAAGAGAATGATATATCAGTTAATAGATAGCAAAGGAGATATATACCAGGAAAAAGAACAGAAAAAAGAAATCATTCATAAATACTTTGAAGATTTATACAAAAAAGAAGAGGTTAGTGAAGATAGAATAAGGAATTATTTAGATGAAGTTAAAGATAAGGTAATTGGGGAAGAAATAGCAGAACTATTAAATAAAGACATTACTGAATCGGAATTGAAATCAGCAATAGATAACCAGAAAAATAACAAAACTCCAGGCCCAGATGGAATCCCAGGGGAGCTCTATAAGGGTATAGTAGAACAAATTGGACCATTTATGTTGGAAATTTTAATGATGTTTTACTAGCAGCCAGGATGCCGGACTCATGGAGGGGGGGCGTTGATTTCGTTGATCTTGAAGGAGGATACAGATCCTAGATATATAAACAATTATAGGCCGATTTCACTTCTAAATACTGATTATAAAATTTTTACTTCTATTATAGCAAACAGATTTAAAAGACTGCTAAACTTGTATATACATGAAGATCAAAATGGATTCCTCCCAGCTAGGCAAATAAAGAATAATCTAAGAATAGTATTAGACGTACTAGAATTTTATGAAGACCACCCTGAGAGACAAGTAGCACTCACGTTTTTAGATGCAGAGAAAGCTTTTGATAATCTGAATTGGCAATTTTTAATTCAAAAAATTTATAATTTGAATCTGGGTACCAAATTTGAAAATATTATAACAACTATCTATGACACACAACAAGCTAATATAATAATAAACGGGGAACACACCCGCCCAATAAAGATAGAAAAAGGAGTGAGACAGGGCTGCCCACTCTCCCCACTGCTCTTCATATTATCATTAGAAACATTATTAACGCGAATTAGGCAAAATTCAGATATAAAGGGATTAACGGTTAAGAAAGAGGAATTTAAATTGCAAGCATTTGCGGACGACATGATCTTCTTTATTGAAGAACCAATAGTTAGGGGACTAAAATTGATGAAAGAACTGGAGAATTTTGGAGCAGTAGCAGGACTTAAAATAAATAAGAAAAAAACTAAATTAATGACCAAAAATTTAACAGAAAAACAGAAAATAGAATTAGAAGGAACAATGGAAATACAAGTGACAAAGAAAGTGAAATATCTAGGAATTTGGCTAACACCACACTGTAAGTCACTTAAAGAAAATAATTATGACAAATTGTTACATCAGGTAAAGAAAGATTTAGAATCATGGAGTAAACTTCAAATTTCACTATTAGGCCGGATTGCCACCATTAAAATGAACATTCTCCCCAAATTTCTATATTTATTCCAAACGATTCCAATTAAATTACACAAAAAGTTCTTCGAAGAACTCAACAAAACAACCCTCAAATTTATTTGGCAAGGGAAAAAACCCAGAATAAATGTAAAAGCAATGCAAGATGCAAAGAGCAGAGGAGGGTTAGCAGTCCCAAACTGGGAGTTATATCATATGGCCACCTCATTAGTTTGGTTGAAGGACTGGGTGAAGTTAACTAATAAAAGAATATTATTTCTAGAAGGCCACGACTTACAAAGGGGGTGGCACGCATTCTTATGGGATATAGGAAAACTAGTCAAAAATATTTTCAGACATTTAATTAGAGACGCCACTAACAATTTGGAAGAAAATACGGAAAAACATTACATAAAAATACCAATATGGATTTCAACAATGGAGGCGGTGATTCACCCAAACAATTTGGAAATTACTAAAATGATTAAATATAAAGACTTATTGGACCCACAAGGAAATTTGAAATCGAGGCAGGAAATTCAGGACCAGGGACTAAAAATTGATCAATGGGTTTATCTTCAGATTCAAAGTAGGTACAAACAAGATAAGAAAGAATTTGGAATTGACAACAAACTTCAACAATTAGATAAGATTTTATTAGGACCAGACAAAAAATGCATAACAAAATTTTACAATTATTTACTAGAAACAGAATTAGAAGAAGAAATTGTAAAAGGGAATATGATTGCGTGGAGTCGGAATGTAGGACATAGTATTACACTAGCAGAATGGGAAAAAGTTTGGGGCAGGAATAATAAGATCACAAAATCGGTAGCATACAAGGAAAATCTTTATAAAATGTTTTATAGATGGCATCTCCCTCCTTTGAGGCTAGCGAAGATGCACCCCAACATGAGTCCGTATTGTTGGAAATGTAAGAAAAAAGAAGGAACCTTTTTCCATGTGTGGTGGACATGCACAGAAACCCAAAATTATTGGAAGAAAATCCAAACTTGGTTGGAAGAAATTACAAAAGAGCAGATCAAGTATAAATCAGAGTCCTTCCTACTAGGGATCTTTGACAAACAAATTTCCAAAAAAGCTAAATATATAACAATACATATATTAACTGCGGCCAGATTAGCCTTTGCACAATACTGGAAACAACATCAAATTCCATCAGATGAAGTGATTATTGATAAAATTTCAAAATGCGCAGAAATGGACAAACTGACTCTGGCACTAAAAAACAAAGATACTTCACAATATTATGATAGTTGGAATTGTTGGTATAATTGGATTAATCATAGATAAATTATATATCATAAGGCATAAGAGAAAAGTTTTAACTGATAATAATGAGATAGTGATATATGTATAGAATAGGTGTATATATGACATAAATCAAAGGCTATAATAAAAAAAAAAGATCTTGCAAACTGTAAAATAAATATGAATGTTTTAATTTTCCTTCTTTCTTTTTCTTTATTTTTCCTTTCTTTTCAATCTTTTCTTTTCTTTCTTTCCTTCTTTCTTCTTTCTTTTTTTTCCTTTCATTTATTTGTATATGTATTGTTGGCTGTTTTTAACTGTTAAAACTAATAAATTGTTTTATTAAAAAATAATAATAATCAAATTTTCTGCCTTTCCCAATCCCTTTTTTAAAAACCAGAAATATGTTGGTTATTTTACAATCCTCGGAAAGGATTCCAACCATCAAGATTAATTGTATTGTTTTGCCTGACTGATTTATTTTTAATTTTTGGTTATACTTATAGATAAATTTATCAGTGTTCTTAAAAAGACAGCCCAGACTTGGACATACTGTAATGTGCTAGATGCAAAGCAGCAAGTTCAGAAAAAAAAGAACCTACTGCAATAAATAATGAAGGCAATAGTTGCTGCATCATTTCTGTCTTAATAGGGTGAAGCAGGCCGAGTGGTGAAAGGAAGCTTTACAGTGGTATAAACAAAAAACAAATCATGATAGCTTAATCCATAAAATAGACAAACCAATTTGTTCAATATGTTATATGCTCCTGGTTACTTTCCTTCGTGATCAGAGGCAAGCTCACCTGACCAATAACCTTGGTTCTCTTCAAAGTTCCAACCCAAAATGTTCCCTGTCCCGGCTACCACATCCCTCCTCCATACTGAATCATACATCACATGTACATTAAAATTAGGAGATAATTTATTCAAAGTAAGTCAGTTAATATTAATCAGCTATTAGGCATGCTCTGTTCTGAGTTCTGGGGATATTTTATGGCATCTTAGAACAATATGTTCTTTCCTGTTTTTTAGTTAGTTTGCCTTTCCTGTTATTCCATTTAGCTAACTTTCCATTTTCTCTCACTTGTATTCCTCCTTTCCCAACTCTGAAGACTCAGCTAATATTTGCCTATATGTCTATCTTATATCCTGCCTTCTTTATACTATCATTTCCTCACTCCTATTTATTGTAGTTTCTTCGACAGGCTTGTTTCTCCACTCAGTAAGTTTCCACTACGCAACAGATTCCATTTAAAAATTTTCTTTCAATTTTATATTTTGAAGATTTTTCATTTATTCCTATCAAATACATAACACACCCTTAATAGTTGTGCACATGCATTCCAGGAGTAAGTTTTGATTTACTGTGATTTGTAAACTTGCACAGGCTCAGACATAGGTTTGGAGCAAGGGTTCCCAAACTAGATTGCAATTCTTTGGAGGAATCCCAAATGGGGTTGAAAATTTTAAATGACTTCTACAGGCAGAGCCATATTTCTTAACTATAAGAGGAGCTGGAAATTGCAGAGGTTGTAGGGTAGAGATGCTGCAAAGTTAGGCCCAAAAAGGCAGTAGAGCAGGGCCTGGGAGCAAAGTCAGAAGATTTGGGGGCAGGACTGAGGGTGGTAGGGCAGGAAGATCCAGGAGACAGAAGGGAGCGGAATGGGACTTTTAGGTTCCTACCGTTGGCTGTGCCTGCTTCTCCTCCAGATAATGCCTCTGCGCATTATCCTCCGGCTTTTCTCCTAGGCTGGCCCACCCCCATCTGGCCAATGGGCCTTGGCCCCTATGTCCCATGCCTTTCAACATGGCCCATTTGCTGAAATACGGTTTGTCCCGGGCTTTTGGGCACATAGAACAGATCGCTGCCAGCAAATTGGCTGACTGCCAGTGCTGGTAGCCAGGGAGGCAGCATCAGATACTGGGGAGCTTCCATCCCCTCCCCTTTCTTCTCCTAATAAGCACCTGATGCCATTTGACTGCAGCACCTCCCCCAATGTCCCCCAGCCATGGTGTGATTGATGCAGTGGCTGGGGGACGTTGGGGGAGGTGCTGCAGCCAAATGGCATCAGGTGCTTATTAGGAGAAGAAAGGGGAGGGGATGGAAGCTCCCCAGTATCTGATGCTGCCTCCCTGATATCGAACAAGAATAGAAGAGTGGGTGGTTTTTTCATAAATAAGCCAACTTCATCCAAAGGAGTTTTTGTTTTGCATGGATATCCTAGCCTTAGAAGGAGAAAGAAAAGGAGGAAGGGAAGGGAGAAAGAGAGAGAGAGAGAGAGAGAGGAAGGAAGGAAGGAAGGAAGGAAGGGGAAACAAAGAAAGAAGGAGGGAAGGAAAGAAGAAAGACAGGAAGGAAGGAAAGGGAAGGAGGAAGGGAAGGGAGAAAGGGTGGAGAAAGGAGACAAAAAAAAGGGAGAAAGAAAAAGAAAGAAAGAAAGAAAAGAAAGAAAGAAAAAAGAGAAAAGGGAAACAAAGAAGGCACTAGATGCAGCTTCAGAGGACACTTTGAAACAGCACAGCAATCCTGGGCTGAAAGGGATCCTGGAGGTCATCTAATCCAAACTCCTGCTCCAGCAGGAGACCTTATATCATCTGGGTTATTTTGGTGCCTCGAACAGAGAGGAAAATTCCAAGAAAAGGGAAGGAGTTTACTAGGACAAGGCTGCCATGCAGAGGAAGGCAGAGATAGTCCTCGACCACAATTGAACCCAAAATTTTTAAAGTCATTGTTAAAGTGAGTTTCGACTGTCACATGATCCCCCTTTGCGACCTGACCACTGAAGTTTACAGGGAAGCCAGATTCACTTAACAACCATGTGACTTATGTAAGAGCTTAACTACAGTGACAAGACCGGTTGTAAAGTAGGTGAAAGCTCACTGAACAGCTGTCTCACTTAGCAACAGAGATTTGAGGCTCAATGGTGGACATACGGTAAGTCAAGTGGTATGCTTCCCCTTCCCTTGATTGTGTGTATCAATCCTTTTTGTTCTTAAATTCTCAATCTGATCCACAGTGATTGACATCCACTGTTAGAGGATGGATTGAATTAAAATGCATCAAAAATCACTTTAACAACGTTCTTGCTTAGCAACCAAAATTTTGGGTTTCATTGTGGTCATAAGGAGAAAAGCTGGACAATAATGCGCCGAGGCGGAACCCTGGAGGAGAAGCAAGCGCAACCAACGGTAAAAGTCTGTAGAGATTCTCAGTCACTCAGGTCATGTGTTGGAAGAAATGTCCATCTGGGTTCATTTCAAGTGGGAACAAAGGCACTGGAAACATGTTGACTGCTTGGAAAGATGGTTTAATGGTGGACAGCAGGACCACATAATTCAAGGTCCTGGGTTCCCCCCAAAATCACATGAATGAGAGAGAGAGATTTATAACCTCTGTTGGGCTTTGAACTTGCTTCCTGTTCCTTGACAAGATATGTATCCTGATTGGTTGTCAGAGTCCATGGGGCCATGCAGGGATAACTTTGTAGGTATCTTTAGTTCCAAGTGTGGTTGAATCTTGCAGGGTGATGTAATGAAGGGGCTTTGAGCAATTCCTCTTGGCTTAATGGCTTTGCTTTGAAGGATCTTGAGTGAGGGCATTTGCTTATGAATAGACCTAGCCATCTCTTTAGCTCTTAAGTGCTGACATCTGCTGTAGGCTATTGAGGAGGGTGGGACTATTAAGAGTGAGTCTGCTTCCTGCCTAAAATGTTTCTCCATTTCTCATGCAGGGAAATATAATATTCTGCCTTTTTAATATTTCCTATAATATTTCATTCTTCTAGGAGAGGGGTGGGTGCGAACTTCCTACACATGGTTGTCCCCAAGGTGCTTTTTCAGGAGGTAGCTGGACAAATTACCAGCTGTCTGCAAGGAATATGAATCCTTCCATTCCCCACTATTCTGTCAGAGCTAAAGAAACTTTTTAGATGAGAAGTGAAATGTATTCAAAGAAAAGAAACCGCAGTTACCTCCTGAAAAAGCACCTTTGGATTACAATTTGTTGATCTCTGAAACTCTTAGCAATGTAAGAGGAAAATATTGGGACTTGATTAGTTTTAGAAAGACATAAAATTGAAAATAAATTGAAATATTTAATTTTTTATGTATCTTTTTTAGTAGCAATAAGTGATGTAATGCTTATAATTAATGAAAAAAATACATTTATATAATCCTAATTTGCTTTTTTAGAAAAGTTAAGGATTTTATTATAAGCAATAGCGGTTTTTCAGTTTGATTAACATCATCCTGATATTCAGATATTCAGATTTAATTTTTTAAACAATGGATACAATGATCATTTCCAGTTTTGCTGTGCCAACATCTGCTCTTACAGCATGTATTTGTTGAATAAGTCATAAGGTAAATGCTGGCCTTTTTCATAATAAAGCTGTGTTACTAAGATCACATTTCAATATACCTCCTATTTGATTCATTGAATTTATTTTCAATAAAATGTATAAAAATGAGAGGGTCACTATAAAAAGAGGAACCAAAATCTTTTTCCATTTGAAAATCTGTTTAATATTTTAGTTTTGAAACAATAGTGAAATGAAAATTTAAAAAGGGTATATAATAAAACAAATTGCACCTTGCTTTCATAAAAATCAAGGCAAATTAATTATAACCAGTTAATTTCAGTGGAAACTAACTGTAACAGTTGCAAGCTATTCAATTATTTGTTTGAATTGGAATTCTGAGAGATTAAAATATTTGAAGCACTAGATAAGCTCATTTGTGATAATGAAATTTTCATTATTTTTGTGCAACAGATTTCATCAGCACAAAAATAACTAGCTTAGATAGATAACTAATAGATAAAATAGATTTTAGTTCCTGAAAATTTGCTTCTATCATAAAGCTGAGTCCAATAAAGATAGTCCTTGAGTTATAACTGCAACTGAGTCCAAAATTAATGTTGTTAAGTGAAACATTTGTTAATTGACTTTGCTTCATTTTATGACTTTTCTTGCCACAGTTGTTAGGTGAATCATTGCATTAGTTAAATTAATAATATAGTTATTAAGTGAACCTTGCTTCCCCATTGGGTTTGCTTGACAGAAGGTTGCAAAAACTGGTCATATAACCCCAGGACATTGCAACCATCATAAATATCAACCAGTTGTCAAGCATTTGAATTTTGATCATGTGATCATAGAAATGTTACAATAGTCATAAGTGTGAAAAATGGTCATAAGTCACTTCTTTTAGTGCCATAACTTTGAACGGTCACTAAATGAACTATTGTAAGTCAAAGACTACCTGTATATATAACACCTTTGAGTTTTCAATGCAGTGGTTTAGAGTTTTAATTTATTTTCTATTTGAATAGTCTTGTGTCCCTTTAATCTCAAGGGATAGAGACAGAGGTGGTATTCAGCAGGTTCTGACCAGTTCTGGAGAACCAGTAGTGGAAATTTTGAGTAATTCAGAGAACCGGCAAATACCACCTCTGACTGGAGATTTTCCAGTATCCTTCCCCTGCCACGTCCACCAAGCCACACCCATAGAACCGGTAGTAAAAAAATTTGAATCCCACCACTGGATAGAGACTACCATCTATCAATTATACCATTGCAGGAAATTACAAGACTCAGACCTTGGAATCCAAAAATAAGTTGGTTTTATTAGCGCAAACAGGTTCAGAATATTTTAGCCAGAGCTACTTCTGAACAAACTTCTTATAGAACAGCACATGCCTATATACTTCTTCAGAAGGGGCAAAACACAGAAATATAACTTGTTAGTCATTCATTGGTTACTTGAAACACAGCTTTCCCCCTCCCCTGTTGCTAGGCTAGGATGGCTGGATGTCACAAACCCATCTTACTAAACTCCCTAGCTTGTGGTTTTGTTACAAGCGAGACAAGGTTTCTTGGCAAATATGATTTTGTGACAGGTAGATGGTCCTTGTGGTTTGGCTTTTCACAGTTTCTTGTTCTTTCTCTTGCTAATACCACATATTTCACTATCTATAACACTTGTATTTCTCTAAAATTAATATATTTTTATGTCCTGCCTTATTCCCCCCTTTGAGACTTTATTTAACAATTAAGTCTCACTTTTATGGTGTCTTAGATTAGCTTTTGCACATATAATGTTAGGCATGACAAGATTAATGCTTTTGCAAAAGTAGGCAATTAGAAATCCTTCTCAGATGAGTCGAAGTTGGAAAAAATGAAGAACTTTTTTTAAACAATACAATGCATAGTTTGTTTCCCTTTTAAAGCATATTTGCGGTTTAGGTATTCTATCGAGACAGGGAAGTTTGACCACACTGAACAGGAAACTCTTAGCTAGGCAATTGAGCAAGAAACATGTGGTTTCTTCAACAGATAAGCACTTTAAACATATCAGCTTTTAAAATATGGGACCCTCTAGGTCATCTAGTCCAAGCCCCTTTTTGATACATAAAATCCTTTAAAAGAATTCAAAAGAATATATCTTTCCACACATATCCCTATCACATTAACATCTGTTTTACTCGGGTGGGATTCAAATTTTTTAACAATCAGTTCTGTGGGCGTGGCTTAGCTGGTAGGCATGGTTTGGTGGTCATGTGACTGGGTGGATGTGGCTTGGTGGTCATGTTATTAGCTGGGTGTGGCCAACTCAATATCATTCACATCGAGGTATGCATCTCCTCGCCTGGCCTCTCATGACTGTCAGGATGCTGCAACAGTTGTAAGTGTGAAAAATGATCATAAGTCACTTTTTTCAGTGCCATTGTAACTTTGAATGGTCACTGCACACAAGCAAAGTACAAGCAAAGGAAGGGAAAAAAAACTCCAGAGAAGTTCCTGAGACAGGAAGTCTAGTCCTGCCAAGAATGTAATAAGGGTTAACGGAGAGGCAGTTTCTGTAAGCAACACCAGAATGTTTCCTTCCTGCCTTCCTTACAGGATTAGGGCAGTAATTTCTTCTAACAACCGGTTCTCCAAACTGCTTAGAATGTTAACAACCAGTTCTAGAGAATAGATTGCGAACTGGTAGAATCCCACCCTGGTTTTACTTGTTCTTATTTTCAGCCATATGTAGAGGGTCAGCTTCCGGAGTGACACCAGTAAGGCCTCTTCTGTCCCGTATGTTGCCTGCCCATTGCTGGTAGGGCAGTTATAAGGGGGCGCTTCTTCAAGCATTAGACTCACCCATGAATCCCCTAATTGAATTAAATCCCCTATATTATTTCTCAAACTAGTACTTATGACAGGGGGTCTTCCAAACATCGTTTCAAAAGGAGATAACCTAATTCCTTTTATTACTTTTGATTCTTTTAAACTTTGATAGTACCACATCTCTTATAAAGAGAATCAGACAGGAGAGAAACATTAGAACCCAGAATCCTAATAGAGCAGACTTTGTTGAACCCTTCACCAACCCAATTTGCTACGCTCCGAAATTTTTATTAGGGCTAGCTGGTTTTGCACAATGTTATTTTCCACACTTTTCTTTTGCTAGGTTCCCAAGACTGCAGTCACCTCCTTTAAGGGGGTTTCTACCACAGTTTGTAGTCAAATTTAATTGTATGTCCATTAGCTCCCAGAGTGCCATCCTCCACCTACATGTAGGGCCTTCTAGAGTTTCGAGCATCTGGGGCATCACTGGTATCTAGGGATTCAAGGGCTTTTTGCTTTCAAAGCCTGAATTCATTCCTTCAGTATGGATTCCCCTATGTTGCTTTAATGAAAGATTGGCCTTATGAATCTCATTACACAGAGTCCAAACTACCCAGTGGGGAGGCTAGTATAGGCATATATTTCACATTCCCTATACATACCTTCTGGGGCAGTTCAGTTGCTATTATTTGCTTCATGATTCTTACAATAACACACTTCACTACTAGTCACATTTTTATTACAACTTCGCTCAGTCCAGTCCCATTGGGCAAAATCCTAATTTGTTGGATTCCATTAATCTCCCATATTTGATTCCACACACATATACAAGAGCACACAAAGGTCTTGTTGAAGCTATTTTAGACAATTTCTTCCTCCCTTCTTCCTGTTGCATGGCATTAAGGTTCTTTCAACATCTAGCTGACTTGCAGTAAGATTTATATATGTGTGTGTGTGTCTCTGTGTGTGTGTGTGCGTGTGTTTTCTTAAGTTTTCACGGGTACTTACATGTATGGTATTCAGCTTTGTTCGGGTATTTTCCCACATCATTATAGTTGTGCTTTTAAAGTTGTAGCAACATTTCAGCAGAATCTCCTGGAAAACCAAGGCATATATGAAATCTGTACATACAGAAGCCTGATGATGGCAGATGAGATTCTGCCGAAACGTTGCTACAACTTTAAAAGCACAAGTATAATGACGTGGGAAAATACCCAAACAAAGCTGAATACCATACATGTAAGTACCCGCGAAAACTTAAGAAAACAAATATCAGACCTCTACGGGGAGGAAATAAACAGCCAGACCAAAACCTATGAGAAGCTAGAAGTTAAAAGAACAGGAATACTATGTGACCTCAAATTCCTACACAGCTGCAGAGACAACAATGCAACACCAACCTGCTTCAAATTAACATTTCATCACAGCACAGCAGCTACTAAACGTATCCTGAAAAGAACTGAAATGGCTCTACTCAGGAACGAGCTCCACAGAAAGAGATTCCAATTGGATCTGTTAAACAAAGATTTGCTAGCACTACACCTGGAATTGAGCAGCAAAATCCACCCTCTACTTTGGGACAAGATAAAACAACTTACAACTTGGAGAGCTGAAACTGAAACCACTTACAAAAATGACAAACTCTTGAAGAAACTAAAGAAATTAGAACATGACAAGAAAGCCCCCAACAACTCACAACACCTGAAACAATTAGTATATGTTTCCAACAGAGAACTCACCAAAACAGAAACAGATGTCCTAACCAAAGGATTCAATTATGCTATAGCACCCAAAAAAATCCCTACAGAATCCATCATATGTGCAGTAGAATCCAGCCTAACTAAATTAGATACAGATGAAGCTGATAGAATAAGACACCAAGTTACTAACATCCTATGCACTACCCAAAAGCAACTTGCACAAAGAGGAACTAAAAGCGCTGCAAGCTCTAAAAAAGGATAGCAGCATAATCATACTTCCAACAGACAAAGGGAATGCCACAGTAGTAATGGATAGAAAAGACTACGAAACAAAATTGACAGACCTACTCCAAGACTCCACATACAAACCCATAAACACAGACCCAACCACATATCTGGAAAAATTAACCAAGAAGAAAATTATAACCAGCCACATGAGCAAAGAGATCCAACAGAAGATCATCCCAAGAGAAAAATCTTCCAGATGCCCCAAACTATACAGCCTCCCAAAAATACACAAAGAAGGCATACCTCTCAGACCCATAGTCAGCTCCAGAGGAGCACCACTACAAAACCTAGCTAAACACTTAGCAAAACAGCTACAGCCCCATGCTGAAACAGCAGCTTCACATGTACAAAACTCATACCACTTCTTGGAAATGATCAAAGATCTACACGTGGAACAAGAAGATCTGCTTGTAAGTTTCAACGTGGTTTCACTATTCACTCAAGTCCCGATAAAAGAAACTCTTGAAATCATCAAAAATAAATACCAACTAGTTAAACACCTCATGGAACTAACAGAACACTGCTTAACCAACACATATTTCATATACAAAGGACAAAGATACAAGCAAATTGAAGGAGCCCCTATGGGATCACCACTGTCACCCATCATTGCAAACCTGTTCATGGAAGAATTCGAATCCAGAACCCTGGCCAATGCCACCCACAAACCCAAACTATGGTTAAGATACATCGATGACACATTTGTGATTTGACCCCATGGAAAAGAAAACCTAAACAATTTCCTAACACACCTAAACAGCACTCACCCCAAAATCAAATTCACCATGGAAACGGAAACAAACAACTACCATTCCTAGATGTACTAATCTACGAAAAAACAGATGGCACACTAGGACACACCATATACCAGAAGAAAACACACACCAACCACTACCTCAACGCCCAATCCCACCACCACCCAGCACAAATAAACTCCGTGGCCAAAACACTAATTGCTAGAACCAAACGCCTGGCAGACAAGACACACATAAAGACTGAACTATGCACCCTGACTAAAGTACTGACAGCTAACGGCTTCCACAAAAGCAAAATCACCGGCTTGATCCACAAAAACACACTGAGACATAATGGAGACCTAAAAGATGAACAGACCTATGGAACAGGTGTCCTGCCCTACATAAGAGGTACTACAGACAAAATCAGTAAGATACTACACAGGCATCACATCAAGACTGCCTTCAAAACAGACAGAAAAATAGCAGCCATCCTTAGAAACCCCAAAGATAAAATTGGCCTGGAAAACTAAGGCATATACTAAGTCCCCTGTGCATCATGCCCGGCCACATACATTGGACAGACCAATAGAAGAATAAGTACCTGCCTGGATGAACACAAAAATGCAGTCAAAAAGCTGGAACACACTTCCTCACTAGTCCAACACATGAAAACCACAGGTCATAGCATCAACTTCAATGGCACCAAAACCCTAGCCACTATAGAAAACCCCAGTCACAGAATTATCAGAGAAGCCATAGAGATTGAAAAAAGACCTGAAAGCATGAATAGAAGACATGATTCCACCAGACTGTCAATTATTTGGAAGCCTGCACTCACAAACAAAAAAATCTCCACAGCACAAGCCAGGCAAACACCTGGGCACAAACAGATCCCCCCTGATACCTCCAGCTCAAACACACCCCAACCAGGCACCCAGATGAAACCTAGCTTCCTAATAAATGATAACCATCCATTTACTTGGAGCCAAGCTGCACTAAAAGCCTCCAATACAGGAACACAATGTTGCCAGCCAATCAAGACACACACAAAAACAGCCACAAAACAGACAGAAGATATTAGACACACCAATCAAGCAGAACACAGCAAACTCCAAGACCAATAAACACAGACCAAGACTCCCAACCAACCAGGATGAAGAAAAAACCATTCTGGCACAGCAGTAGGCTAGCCCCAAACTAAACTGAAACAACTGTAAAAGTCTGACTCCCAGACAAACACAATACAGAAGCCTGATGATGGCAGATGAGATTCTGCTGAAATGTTGCTACAACTTTAAAAGCACAACTATTACGACGTGGGAAAATACCCGAACAAAGCTGAATACCATACATACATGCATGCATGCATGCATACATACATACATACATACATACATACATACATACATTCTTAAGTTTTCACGGGCACTTACATGTATGGTATTTTATATATATAAAATATATATATTATATATAGAAAATATATATATTATATATAGAAAATATATATATTATATATCTCTCTCTCTCTCTGCAAAAAATGCTTTTTCCTGTAATGTGTTGCACAGAGAGTTTATATTTCTACTAGTTATATTTTAAGCTCAGCATTTTTCTTATCTTTTGCTTTACATCTCCCAACTCTGGCTATTGATGCTGGAGTTAGCTTTTCCCATTTATTAGGGGCTAGTTGCAATCACATTGTTGGTCTTGGTTTTGGTCATGTTGCTTTTTCAAGGTTCCTAAATTGTTCACATATTCTTAGGCCACTTTGGTCCCATTAAAAGTTTGATACAAAGTTCCTCACTGTAATTTACCAACTCCCACCATCCAAACATTCAGTATTTACACCAGTATCAAGACAATTATAACACCAGCACATCAAGTAAATTTAGCAGTGGGATTTGTTCTGTGGTTGTTATTTTATGTTGGGGAAATAACATCAGCAACCACTCAGTCCTAAATAGAAAAGGAATGTACAGTTTCTTCCTTCCAGGATTTTATCAAAACCCACTGTCCTGCCTTAAATTTATGTACAACGAAGTCCAAGGTGGTGTTTGTGCAAGGACCCCTTTCTGTCTTAAAAGAGAGACTGGGACAATTCAAGAATATATTTTCTCACAATTTTGTCTGTTAACTCAGTTCTAGGCAAACCCTCCTTCCCATAGCATGGGATCCCTAACAACATCTCATCTCTCCTTCCACTACTTTGGCACTTCCATCTATAAAGTAGTGCTACACAATCATGTTGGTCTCCTTCACTTATTCCCTCTCTCATCAAGAATTGAGCAAGGTTCACATGATTGCTTGTGGAGAGTACCAAATTAGGGTCTTCTATGAGGATTCTCTCATACTTTAGGATATGAGAATTGGTTAACCATCTCTGAGCTCGTTGAGGAAGGATGTTCCTGATCTGATGTTGGGTTGTAACCACCAAAGCCCCCTCTCCAAATGTGGGATTTCTTCTTTCTTGTACTAAGAGAGCTGTGGCGGCAATAGCTTGAATACATACTGGCCTCCCCCATTAATTTGGATAGGAAGGCTACTGGTTTTAAGAGATTTCCCCATTTTTGAGCTAAGAACCTTTTTTGTTACTCCATCACAGACTGTTATAAGTAAGTGGAAAGGTTTTTTCCCATGACGTAGTGAGAGAACTGGAGCTGTTTTAAGTGCTGTTTTTAATTTTTCCATAGCTTCTAGGTCAGCTGAAGTTAATTGTACAATAGCCTAACAGTCCCAAAAACTTTCTCAAGTCTCTCATAGTTCCTCAATTCTAGCAGGAGTTATTTTTCTACTCCCTTCGCTAATCAAGTGTATTTGATCTCTCTCTCTACATACTGTAATTTAGATTTTGAGGTGGCATGGGTTGATTTTTATTTCTTGATTTTGAAATTCGAATTCTGGCTAATGTGGCATCCCAGAGGGATTATGCTTCAAGATGTCCAGGATGCCCCAGTATCCACTAAAAACTTAATTTTGCAATTTCTTGGTCCCACTTGCAATTTTATCCAGTGTTCTTGGTGGCACCTCAGATGCAATGACTGCTGATATCGCTATTCTTCTATCATCTAATTTTATTGTTTCTCCCTCTCTCTCTAATTTTAGTAAATCACACACATTTCTCCTTGAGACTTTTCTCATTTCCTCGTACATGCAATTTCTTTATATGAAAGTACTCTCCTTTTAATTTGGGATGGGGATCAACACAGACATTTACACCAATGTTTTTTTTTTCTTCATCAACATACTCACACATTTATACTGTAATCAGACTGCTTGCATAACCAATTTCTCACACAAAAAGTTCATTTCATTCTTTCTCCAAGCAAATCAATCATTACTTACAATTCTTTTCTGAGAGATTTTTCTCACAAGCCAATGAGCTCTATTTCTTTTTTTACTGTTGTTAGAGGGTCTCATCCTCCAGGTTTGGAAATGATTACACACAGACACATTCACACGGACAACATTTCCAGACCTGGGAGGTTTTGTCCCTTTAAATCTCCATTTTTTCTTTCTTTAGCAGTGGGTTGTTGCCACTTCCCTTTTTCATGAGTTAGGACTCCAAGAGCCATATTATTCTTTGAGTCCACATACAAATTGAAAGATTTCCCAAGATTGGGAAGTCCCATAAAAGGAGCTTGAGATGCTATTTTTTTAAAAAAATCTCAAGCCTGTTTTTGTTTACATGTCCAAACAAAGGGTTCCCTTTCTCCCCCCTTTGTGGACTCATAAGAGTGGTTTGGCTAGCAGGGCAAAATTTCTACAATAGCCTGCTGCTTAAAAAAACTTGTGTCAGTGGTTCTGCAATTCAGCAGAGTTTCCTTTTTTAACGTCTATAGCTCTGTGGCCTTGACTTATAGTATAACCTAAGTATTAACTTGGGGTTTCACTAATTGGGCTTTCTTTCTTATTGCTTTAGTGAACTTATCACTTTTACTTAAAGTTACACTCATTGTTAAACACTAGATTTTTACTACCTGTCTCTGCCCTGGGTGTTCTGTCCCTTATCTTTGTAGTTTGGATCTCCCAGACGATGCTGGACACCTTCTTTCACACCTTGTTTGCACCTGGCCAGGACTCTCATGAGCAATTTTGAATTCCACTTTTCTTTTTAAAGACAACTTTTACTGTTTAATGTGTCCCCATGGGCTCCATGGAGAACACGGCCCTAATCTTACCAGTTCCAGATAAACACTCCTATGCCTGTTTCCAAATATAACACCAACCTTACCTATTTCTCAGTCTTTAAGGAGTTTCACGTTTCTTCTTTAGCCAAAAGCATTTTACTATCTGCTGGGGGCTTAGATATTTCCCAATTTATGAAATACCAGGGTTTAAGATACGGTATTTCAATTTTTTTTTTAAATAATTTTTTTTTATTTTTTAATAACAAGATAAACATAAACATACATAACAAAATAAACATAAACATACCACAAAAAACATAAAAAGATCCTTCTTCATAAATTTACATACAGTGCATCGATTGGTTTACCACTTTTTTTTGTGCATCCATTTCCTAGTCACTAGTATAATTATATTATATAATAGCTCATATTATCAATCAATAATTGTATAACCTAATATCATCACTAAAAAAAAAATCATTTATAATTTTGTTAATTCATATTTTAATGAGATAACTATAGTTTGCTTAATTTATTTTGCAATAAATCATAAGATCATACCAAATCTACCTTAATAATGTTTTATAAAGATAATATTAAGAAAAAAAAAATTTTTTTTTTATGCTAAATCTGAATATTCTATCATTATATTTTATTATCTAACCATTGATAAAAAAGATCCCAAACTTCATAAAATTGTTTATCTTCTTGTTCTCTGATTTCAAATGTCAATTTGCTCATTTCAGCACAATCCAATATTTTCTTAATAATTTCTTCCTCTGATGGAGTTTTCTCACTCTTCCAGTTTTTAGCAAATACAATCCTAGCCGCTGTTAATATATTTACAATCAAATACTTCAAATTTTTATTATATATATCAGGTAAGATTCCCAATAAAAAATCTCTGGTTTCAAGTCTATATGTGTCTTTGTCATTTTTTCCAACCATATGCGAGAATTTTAGTCCAATATTTTCTAGCGTCCTCACAAGTCCACCACATATGGTATTATGAGCCAGGTATCTGATGACATTTCCAGCACTTTTCAGATTTGTTCTTAAACATTCTTGCAATTCTTGTCGGGGAAATGCCACCTGTAAAACATCTTATACAAGTTTTCTTTATAAGCTGTTGACATTGTCATTTATAATTTTGAGACCACAATTTTTCCCAATTCTCCAAATCAATCCCATATCCAAAATTCTTCCCCCAAACAATCATCGTTTCTTTAACTTGTTCCTCCTCTAATAAAATTTCCAACAAATAAGTGTATAATTTTTTAATCATTTTTTCATCAGTACCTGTCAAGATCCTGTCTAGATCAGTCAATTTATCATAAAATCCCTCCGCTTTAGAATCTATAAGATACCTTGAATGTATTTGCGCATATGAAAACCAATTCATCTTTATGCCTTGTTCTTCTAGTTTTGCATTGTTTTAAGTTCACTCTTTTCATCCAATATTTCCCCATATCTAACTGTTTGTTCCTTCTCATATATTATAGGATAAGAAAAAGCTTCAATAGTTGATAACCAGACTGGGATTTTCAAATAACATTTTCTCTTAATTTTCTCCCAATTCAACCATAAAGACTCCCTTATATAATGCCTTCTAAAATAGCCCTGCGATTTGGTTCCCTTATACCACAGAGAAGCATGCCATCCCAGTAATAAATCATGCCCCTCTAGAGTCAACAATCTAGTCTTTCTTAATGTTATCCAATCCTTAACCCACATTAAATTTGCAGCTTGGTAATACAACTCTCAATTCGGGAGGCCAAAACCTCCTCTAATTCTAGCATCTTGCAGGAGTTTTAATTTTATTCTGGCTTTCTTACCTTGCCATATGAACTTCAACACAATTTTATTTAATTCTTCAAAGTAATCTTTACCAAGCCTGATTGGTATGGTTTGGAATAAATATAAAATTCTGGGTAAAATATTCATCTTGATTGTTGATATTCTACCTATCAATGACAATTGTAAATTTTCCCATTTTTTCAAATCAGATGCTATCTGTTGTTTAAGTTTGATATAGTTATTCTCTTTCAATGTAGTACATCTTGACGTCAAATATATCCCCAGATATTTGACCTTATTCGTAACTTGAATTTTCAATAAATCTGCCAGTTCATCTCTTTGTTTTAATAACATATTCTTTGTCAAAATCTTTGTTTTATCTTTGTTTATTTTCAAGCCCGCCATCTCACCATACATCTCTATCTTTTCCAGTAGCTTTAAAAATGTTCCTAGAGGATCTTCCAAAATAAAAACCAAATCATCCGCAAAGGCTTGCAATTTAAATTCCTCCTTCTTAATTTTCATTCCTTTTATATTTGGATCCACTCTAATGTTTCTATTCAGCACTTCCAAAGTCAATACAAATAACAAAGGTGATAATGGGCAACCTTGTCTTGTGCCTTTTCTTATATTAATAGAATCTGTAAAATCTCCCTCTATCATTACTCTGGCCGTTTGTTTATCATATATGGCTTCTATTGCTTGAATAAATTTTCTAGCAAAGCCCATCTGTTCCAATAACAAAAACATGAATCTCCAGTTCACATTATCAAATGCCTTTTGGGCATCTAAAAATATCAAAGCCATTTGTTTTTCAGGATGCGCCTCGTAATATTCCAAGGTGTCCAGAATTACCCTCATATTATCCCTAATTTGTCTCTTCGGCAGGAATCCATTCTGGTCAGGATGAATAAAGTTATTTAGGTATCTTTTGAGCCTTTCTGCCAAGATGGAACCAAAAATTTTATAATCTGCATTCAGTAAAGAAATAGGTCTATAGTTCTTAATTTGTGATGGATCGGCCCCTTCTTTTGGAATAAGTGTGATATAAGCTTCTGACCATGTTTTGGGTATTTTCTTATTTAACATGGCTTCATTCATAACTTCTAACAGTGGAGTGCTCAACGATTCTTGTAATGTTTTATAAAATTCTGCCAGAGCCCATCTGGGCCTGGTGCTTTTCCATTATTCTGCCTATTAAATGCTTCCGTTAGTTCCATCATTGTTATAGTACTTTCTAACATTTTTTCAGTCTCTTCAGATATCTTAGGTAGGTTAGCATTTTGTAGATAAAGCTTAATTCTTTCCTCATCAAAATCCTCCTGCTTATATCATTGTCCATAAAAGTCTCGGATAATTGTCTTTTTCTCCTTATTACCATAACACATTTGGCCTTGATCATCTATTAACTGTACTATTTTCCTAGATTCTTTCTCCTTTCTCAATTTGTATGCTAACCATCTACCTGGTTTATTTGCATCTTCAAAATAGTTCTGTTTAGCACTTCTAATTTTTTGTGCCAATTCTTCTTTCTCTGCCTGACCCATCTTATGTTTAATTATATCCATTTTGAATTTAATATCTTTTTCTGTGGCATATTCTGCAATTCTTTTTCCAGTTTTTTATAATCATCTTCTAAAGCTTTAATAGTTTGCCTCTTCCTAGTATTCTTTTTCTTTGTATAATCCATTATTAATCCTCTCGCATATGCCTTCATTGTATCCCAAACATTCTGCATTGAAGTATCTTCTTTTTTATTTTCACTGAAAAGAAAGCCAATCATTTGCCCATCCTTTTTCCTTTAAAATAGCATTGTTTAATGTCCATCTAGATCTTCTTTGTCCTTTCCATTTAATTGTCATTGGATTATGGTCTGCCCATATACCCGTTTCTATTTTATTTCATGAATGTTAGATACTAATTCTGATGAAGTCCAAATCGTATCTATTCTGGACCATGATAAATGTCTATTTGAATAAAAAGTATATTGTTGGGTTTTACCATTTCTTTCTCTCCATATATCTTTTAAATTTAATTCATCTACCATTTTAAAAAAGGATTTAGGGAGAGTCTTTCTATTTTGTTTTAATGCTGTCGCTGTATAGTCCAATTTATTATCTACAATTCCATTAAAATCTCCCATCATAATTATATTGACATGGTCCAGTCCAATTGATTTCATATGTAACTTTTTATAAAATTCTTCTTGTTTATCGTTTGGAGCATAAATTGCAACAAGCGGTGTTTTTATATTGTTATCCACTATTTCAACCATTAATACTCTTCCATCTTCATCAGTATAAATCAATTTTGCTGCAATAGTTTCTTTAATGTACAGGACCACTCCTCTTTTCTCACAGTTAGTCAAGGAAGTAAAAAATTTTCCCCAGTTTTGGTCGTACCAATAATCGTTGATGTTGTTTTTTAATATGTACTTCTTGTAGGCAAATTATATCAAATTTTAACTTCTCTTATTTATGAAAGATTTTTCTTCTTTTAATAGCTGAGTTCAGTCCATTTATATTCATAGAAATCAATTTTTTTTCCTCCATGGTTATGTTTTGTATTTAGGTCTAACAGTTCTTGTAGATCTTACTTCACGTTGTTCTTTGGTCTCCTTTTGTCCACCTACTGCACCTACTGCACCCATTCTCATCTGGTCTTCTTGAGGTTCAGTTGAGATGGTCTCTTTTTCTGTCTCTATTTCTCTTCTTCCAAAAAATTCATTGTAGAATGTTTCTGCTTTCTCAATTGAGTCGATTCTGTGTCTCTGTTCTTGCCATATAAACATTAATCCTTCTGGAATCAACCATCTATAATTCACCTCTTTTTCCAATAACTTTTTGGTCAAAAATTGATATTCTCTTCTCATCTCTCTCACTCTTCTGGGCACTTGTTTTAAAACCACAATCTCTTTACCTTTGTACTTCAACCCCTTATCTCTTGCGACTTGTAATATTTGTGTTTTAATAGTCTTTTTAGTAAATCTGACATGAATCTCCCTTGGTAGCTTATTCCTCATCGCATATCTTGTGAAGACACGGTATATCTCATCTACTCCGTCCATCATCTTTTCCTCTGTTATCTCCAAAGCTCCAGCCAGAATTTCTATCATTACAGCCGCCAAATCTTGTCCTTTTTCTTCCTCTATATTTTGAAATCTGAGATAAAATTCTGACCTATCCATCTCCCACTTCAACATCCCAGTTATATCTTGTTCTACCATTGTTAATTTGCTAACAATATTTCCAATTGTCTCATCTCTTTGTTTATCTTTCTCCTCAATTTTTTGGAGTCTCTCCTCCTGTTTCGCCATCATTTGTTGAAAATTTTCAATTTTTTCGTCAGTCTTCGCAATTCTTTGTTCAATACTCTCTGTTCTTTGGTCAATACTCATTTTGAGTTCTTGTATTCCTTGTATAATCGTCGCTAGGTCCATTTGTACTTTATCTTGCTTCGCCATTATTGATAGTTGTCCTCCAGTTAATGGAGAAGCAGGAGCAGAAGTTGAACTGCCAGAAGGTAAAGTTTTCTTACTCATTTGAACAACTCAGGATCTTTAAGCTCCTTTAATCCAATTAATAGGGCAGCCAATTATAATCCAGTTGGGAAGAAGAAAAACATTAAAAAAAAACCCAATAAAAAAATAAAGAGTCCAGGATTAAAAAGAGAAGGAGAAAAAGAAGATTAAAAAGAAAAAGGAGGAGATTCTTCAGGTTCTTCTAAACCTTAATCCTATTGTGGAATAGTTAATTATAATTCAAAAATAAAAATTAAGAATAGTAAAAAATAAAGAAAAAGAGAGTAAAACCCAATAATATTAAAAAGCAATCATAAAAAAAGAAGGAAAAAACAGAATTCTTCAGTTTCTTCGCACCTTAATCCAATTATAATCTCAAAAAATAAAATAAAAAATAACCATAAAATAAATAAGAGATGAAAATAGAAAAGGCAAAAATCTCAATAAGAAAAAAGAAAAATATTCTGAGGCTTTCCCTTTAAGAAGAAAAATAAAATTAAAAATAAAGTCAAACAAGAGAAAAAAATAGATATACAAATATTACAAAATACTGTGGGATTGAAGAGGAGGGATGGAACAGCTAAAAGAAGGTAAAAAAGAAAGCATACTGCATCTTATTTAGTTATCCAAGGCTCTTATTATGGCTTCTCCACAAATTCCAAAGCCAAGCTTCAAGTACTCAATTAATAATAGAAGTTCCAAAGAACACCTGTTAAAACATTCTCCAGTGTTCTTCCCTCTATCTTATCAAGTTCCAGTGTCCTTGAGAAAGGATTTCTTCACAGCCCTCTCAACTTCCAATAAAGTATTTTCAAGCCTCTAGTTGGCAGTGTTACAAAGTTTCTTTAATCCACCCCCTTCTTTCCCAAAAAAGCCTAATAAAAAAAGGAAATATACATGTATATATATATATATATATATAATTACTAAAGGGAGCCTCTGTTCTAAAAAAAAGACTATTAACAGTCTAAAGGCGGGGGGAAAGAAAGAAAAATTAGGTGAATATAAGAGAAAAAACCAGTCTAGTTACAGTTACTAGATCACAATGGAGGTTCAATGAAAACAAAAGTAAAAGTAAAAAGCCAAGCCTCAGTTTGACATTCTCTTTTAAAAATCGCCGCTAAATCAGTTTCATCAGTTTTTGTCCAAAGTCTTACAGGATTCTTCTCATTTTAGAGTGTCCTTAAGTCCCCCCCAAAAAAAGATTCTCTTTCTGCCTCTTCCTTCCAGAGCTGTCACAGCTTCAGCAGCTTAAAGGCTGCCTCTCCGCCGATGGTAAAAGGGCTTCTTCTGGATCAACCAGGGACTTTGCAATGTCCCTGGGATCAGCAGAACGCGCCCCTTACTATCACCGTCTCTACAGGACAGTTTAGGTCCATTAGGACTGACCAGGGGCGAAGATATCAGCTGCAAACTCAGAGCCCCGAGATTGCAGCTGTATCGCAGCGACGTGGCTCCGCCTTCTCCCGTCCCTTTTAAAATTTTTATTGATAAATGCTCTGAGTTCTTTTAGTTGTCTGGGAGACATGCAGTACATTTGTGGTTTTGGGAATTTAGCCCCTGGTAGGATTTTGATAGCGCAGTCTGTGGCACGATGGGGTGGGAGTTCATCACAAGCTTCCTCGCTAAATGCTTGGGCCATATCCTGGTACTTGTTGGGGATGTTAATGGGTTCAGCTGACTGTCCGATCATGGCTGACTCTCTGTTCTCTGTTCCTTTCTTTATCCTTTCCTCTGAGCTATTTGCAAATAATACATCTCTCTGGAATTGTACGGTTTCTCTCCTCCAATTTATTTTTGGATTCCATTTTCGAAGCCATGTGAGGCATAGGACTAGCGGCTCTTCCATTCCTGGGGCTACAATGAATGTGAGCCTCTCACTATAGTTCCCTAGTCTTATTTTCAATGGTTTTGTGGTAAACCTAGCTGGCTCCCCTCCTGCTATAGTTCCATCTAATTGGCAGAAAGCGATGGGATTTTCCATTTCTTTCAGTTGGATTCCCAATTTCTCTGCAAGAGGGGGTTTATTAGGCATCTGGTGCATCCTGAATCCAGCAATGCTGCAACTTCCTCCTCCTTCCCTCAGCTGGGGATAAACAGTCTTAGGGATAGAGTGATTGGTTCAATTGGGTTGCTTACTAGTGGGTCGTCTTCTGGATCACTTTGGAACTGGCTCAGGTCCCCTCGGAACATTGGGGGGTTCTTCCTCTGGGTTGGAGGGGATCGGAATCCCACATCTATTTGGCCTCTCAAGCCAGTCTCCTTTCCTCGAGGGCTGGATGTTCCAGGTTTCCCTCCTGATGGGTGTTCTGGCTTTCTAGCAGGGGTTTTCAAATGGCATTCTGCTGCAGGGTGTCCCTCCTTTCCACACTTAAAGCAAATGGATGTTCTTGGAGTGCTGGTGGTTTGGGGTTTGAAAACTTCCCGTTTCCCCTGGGGTGGGGATTTTTTTTTTCCAAATCTTGCCTCTGCAGTACCGGTTACGAGTCATGTCTGTCTCTGCTTCCTCTGCCATCATGTACCATTCATGCAGGAGGTTTGGGGCCCCACGGGCCAGGCAGGCAGCGTATAGGTCTTCATTTAGCCCATCTTTGAACCAACAGACTGGGATATCTTCTGGCCAGTCATCTTGGCTGGCCAGGTCACAAAATTCCTCAGTGTATTCAGCTACCGGGCAACGGCTTTGCTTTACGACTCTGATGCGGTCTCGGGCTTTTCTATCTGCGAGAGGGTCTTCAAAGTGGTGGCGTAGAGCCATCATGAAGCGGTCAAGGTTCCTTAATTCTGGGGCATTGACATTGTGGAGTGTCACCATCCATCTGGCTGCTGCCCCTTCAAGGGCCAGGGTGACGACTTGTACTCGGGATCCCTGGTTTGGGAAATTCTGCCCATATTCTTGCATGTAGGTGAGGACTTACACCAGGAAAAATCCCAGTTTTTTGGGGTCTCCATCGAATTTTACTCCCAGGGGTGGGACCTTCCTCCGCAGTTGTATGTCTCTGTGTTGGCCAGGGTTAATCCGCTGTTCTCAGGTGGTTAGGGGTTGGGTACCTGGTATGGCTGCTGGTTCTTCAGCTTGTCCTGCTGCCCGATCATTCTCAGCTGAATCCGGGGTGGCGGTTCGGGTTGTCTCATTTTCTGGTTCCCTCGCTCTCCTGCATTGGCATCCTGGTGCATCGATCACCTCGAGGTTCTCCAGGGCTTCCCTCACAAGGCAATTTATGTACCGTCTCAGTCAGTCGTTGGCCGGTGGCTCCTTGTCCTATTCTTCTTGATCCGAGAGGGCCTCCAGCTCCAATTTCCATCTGGGTTTACGATTACCCCAGGTGATGGTTACTCCCCTGGTTCTTCCATCCCAGCTGTCTCTCTTTCCTATGCCTATAGACCACCGGGGCTTTGTGGAGGTTTCGTAGGCAGCTTCACTATCTTCAATGGGGTGTACCAAGTCAGTATATGGCTGGGTAATTGTCGACGTTTCTCCCCAGCATTCAGCTTCCCCTTAGTCCTTGTGTCCTAAGACATTTTTCTTTTTTTGCAGGGTCCTCTCGGTAGAGTGAAGTTTTTTAAAAAAATTTTCCTCTCCAGACTGAACTCTATTGCAGACACTGCTTTATGTCAGGCTACAGAACTTTTCCCATTCAATCAACTAGAATGAACTTCTGAAAACGTATCAAAATGTATCAAAAGGAATCCTTTATTGAGATGAGACAATTCATGTAGGGGTTAAAAGCAGCGTCTAAGGTCTCTCAGGCATGCAGCGATAGATAAGGGAGTTTAAAACCCCTTCCCTTATCTTGATGTGCATTTAGTAAAACAGAGCTAACATGTTAATTCCTCCCACCTCCTTTTTAGAATGATCTTTTTCAGAGTTTTCCAGGGCATACCTAATTTCCCCCCCCCTTTTTTTAGAATGATCTTTTCCAGAGTTTCCCAGGACACATCTCGCTGTGGAATTATTATGGTCTCTTCATCTCCTAGCTGTCTCTCTCAGAAGTGATAGTTTCCGGCCATCTGGGTTTCATCCCTCCATTGTATCATGTAGGTTATACAAATTCGATGTAAATATATTCAGGTTACATCAAGAAGGATTTCTTTATCAGTCTCCCCCCCACTTTTCTTCTTTCATTGAAGAAATGACAGATACATGGATCTGACAAATCCTCTCTTTCCTGCTCTTTAACATCTATATGGGATAACTAGGAAAGGTCATCAGTACAATGATGATATCCAATGCACATTGCTGCCCTGGGGGAGTGGGGATGCTGTTATATTCTTTCCCAGCACTTGAAGGCTACCAGAGTCTAGCTGAAAACTCAACTCTAGTAAATTGGATATAATTTTAATATAATGGGCATTGATCACCACTAGAATTGTTCCTTGACAGGCAAGCATTTCCCATCAGGGAACTTGTTCATAATTTGGGGTCCTTCTGAATCATGTCTGTCAAAACAGTAAGCCATGGCCACAGAGGTCTACATACAGCTTCAATTAGTAAATTATTTGCAATCCTACCTGGGGCAGATGGATCTGGCTACAGTAACTCATGCCCTCATCATCACCCAGTTGGCCTTCTGTTATGCACTGTATTTGCTATAGACTCACTGGAAATTATAGTTAGCAGCAGCCAACATATTTTCTGATTCCGAATATTGGAATCATATAGCATGTTTTGTAGACTCTATTGCCAGCTGTTGATCGGTTTATGTGTGCAATTCAAAGAATTGGTTTTAACCTACTGTATAAGACTGACCAACCATCTGTCTGTCTGTCTATCTATCTGTCTGTCTGTCTATCTATCTATCTATCTATCTATCTATCGCCATCCATCTCAATCAATGACGCAGGATGGCGTATAGTTCAACAATCTATTATGACTAAAATAATAAAAACAATAAAATAATTCAAAATCAATAAACACAGCAGCTGAGTTACTTGGCCAGTTAACAGTAAAGCCAGGAAAGGGGGTCCTTGACCATGGAGTGCCCCAGGCTTGGGAACTTAGCTCTATTTTTAGAGCCTCATGAAAGGAGAGCATTCTAATCCCTTAGGTGATTAAGTACAGGGCTATTGTAGAAAAGGCCCAGTGAACACTCCTTGGCTGACAGGTTTTGCAGAATGCCTGATCTGTTGGATTAAATTGAACAGATAGAGATTATAGGATTCTTCTTAGGTAAGCATTATGCCTTAATGCCTGAATATCTTCAAAACATCTATCCATTTCAACCATTTCTGAACTGACCATGTAAGTTAAACTTATAAACTCATATTTCTGGGGGATTAGGGGGTTGAAACCGTAAGACTCCTCAGTGATCAGACTAACTCCCTTCTTTGTGATGTTTTAGAAACTATCAAGCAGAAGTTTTAAAGACCCTTTATTTTTTATTTTTTTAAAAAAAGTTTTTTATTTTGACAACAAACAAAACCATATAAAACATACAACATAAAACATAAAAACATCATCCTTCTTCATAAATTTACAAACAGTGTATCAGTTGGTTTACCACTTTTTTTGTGTGCATCCATTTCCTAAACGCTAGTATAATTATATTACATAATAACTCATATTATCAATCAACAATTGTATAATCTAGTATCATTACTGAAAAATCATTTAACTATAGTTTTATTAATTCATACTTTAACGAGATAACTATAATTTACTTAAAAACAAATCCTGAAAAACAAATGGCTTTGATATTTTTAGATGCCCAAAAGGCATTTGATAATGTGAACTGGAGATTCATGTTTTTGTTATTGGAACAGATGGGCTTTGCTAGAAACTTTATTCAAGCAATAGAAGCCATATATGATAAGCAAATGGCAAAAGTAATGATAGAGGGAGAATTTACAGACTCTATTAATATAAGAAAAGGCACAAGACAGGGATGCCCATTATCACCTTTGTTATTTGTATTGACTTTGGAAGTGCTGAACAGAAATATTAGAGAGGATCCAAATATAAAAGGAATGAAAGTTAAGAAGGAGGAATTTAAACTGCAAGCCTTTGCGGATGATTTGGTTTTTATTCTGGAAGATCCTCTGGAAACAGCTTTAAAACTATTGAAAAAGATAGAGATGTATGGTGAGATGGCGGGTTTGAAAATAAATAAAGATAAAACAAAGATTTTGACAAAGAATATGCTACTAAAACAAAGAGATGAATTGGCAGACTTATTGAAAATTCAAGTTACGAATAAGGTTAAATATTTGGGGATACATTTGACGTCAAGATGTACCACATTGAAAGAGAATAACTATATTAAACTTAAACAACAGATAGCATCTGATTTGAAGAAATGGGAAAACTTACAATTGTCATTGATAGGTAGAATTTCAACAATCAAGATGAATATTTTACCCAGAATTTTATATTTGTTTCAAACTATACCAATTAGGCTTGGTAAAGATTACTTTGAAGAATTAAATAAAATTGTGTTGAAGTTTATATGGCAAGGTAAGAAAGCGAGAATAAAATTAAAACTTCTACAAGACCCTTTATTTTTATAATGCTATCTTTAATGTGTTTTTATTCATGCGTTTGATCATTTTTAAAATTTTATTACGTGTATTCTATGAATAATTTAAGAAATTTAAAAATATTTTATGTAACCTGCAAGAAGCCTTATTTTATTTGTTTAATAAATAAATGTATATACTACTTGGGTTGATTAATTTGCATTGTATATATGCATTGCCTGTAGGAATGCCTTTAGTTATAAAATTCTTATGTAGTACAAGGATCATAGTTTTTTGTTCTAAGATTGAATTAGTATCTTTACATTTCAACATCCTATTGTCTTTCTAGAAAGAATTACCATATCTTTTTACAGTTAAGGTTATTACTGAATTGGCTCCACAAATGAAAATAATTAAGTTTTTTTTCTTTATAAAAAGAAAACCCCAACTTTTTCTTGGAAGTTACCTTCAGAAATTTCATTTGGCAGGTCTACAGTTGAAAGGACAGGAAAGGGAGTATGGATTCGCTACTTTAGCTAAAACTCCTTTGAACTGGGTGGCCATGGTCTTTTGTAATCTAATTTAAATATTTCTAGGGCTATGGTATTACTATTTCTTATTCTCAAGTTTTCTGAACATGGTATTTACTGTGTTCCTTTTTCTCACTTTTCCCCAGTTCATATTAATTAGTTAAGGCATTTCTTTTTACCAATACCATTTTAGCAGGTTCAATTGCTGAATATTATTAAAATACCATCATTTTATTTTTGTTTATCATAAGGGATTATTATGCTCTTTCATTTTATTCTTGTCTTTTTTCCATTAATCTCTTCTGCCTGTTTACTTTTATGTATTTACTTAAACAATTTGTATGGCCTCTCACCATGCAGCAGTTAACTCTGGGCTACTAACATTAAGTAAACAAAATAGTTGTTATTTTTAATTGTTTAGATTGTTAGATGCTTCCAATCAATATTCAGTTCACCAGATGCCCAAATAAAACCTTTTATTTTTACAGTCAGATTATTAGAAACAGGGCTCACTCAACCCTTTAGATTGGATACTTAAGAATAAAGTCAGTTCTTTAAAGCCTTGCAGAAGACCAACAGGATTGTAGCCTTGCAAATCTCAGGGGAAATACTCTTCTGCATGACAAAGAAGGCATGTTTCATGGATTCTGCAAGATTACATTGCTTAAGATGGGCGGCTTTGGATCTCTTCTATTATCAAATCTGGTGGGATGAACAGAAAAGATTAGAGACAAATGGTTCCTAGCGGTAACCTGCTCTGTACCATGTAAGACTTCATACGTGTCAGTCAGCACCTTGAATTGCACCTGGTATAGCTCATAGAGCAGTGATGTTGTATGCACATATCTTGACTCAAACTTTCTGTGGATGATTGATGTCAACCCTTTGATGTAAACAAGGTTGGAAATTCTCCACAATATTTTCTAGAATGTTTACCGTATTAATATAAATGATAAAAACTACATTTTGAATGCCAGACAGCATTTTCCCTTTCCTGCCTTTTATACCAAAAAGAGTTAATGTAGAACTTTAATTTCTGAATCACACTTTCTGTTTCCCTAGGCTGAACTCATATTTTATTAATTTAGTTTATTACTCCAAGGTAATTTCTGTGGTTCTCAACAGAAACACATAGTCTTTCACATAGATATTCTTTCCTTGATATTCTTGCATGTTTGTATTCTTCATCATACTTTTCTTTATTTAGAACCTGGCTCAGCCGACCTCTAGTTTTCACCGCCAGAGTTGATATCCACATAGCTTAAGGGAAGACATCTTTTTTGGAGGTGGCAGCAAGGATATCCTTCAAATGTGTTTATAATCCAAAGGGCAGCTCAAAGAAGTGCTTGTTCAACAATTGCGATTGATAAATATCCAATCAGCTGCTCTCTTGACAAACCTGAATGGGGAAAAGAAGGAAGAGACAGCACTCTGCAGCAGAGAGTTTATCCAAGCCTCTGAAGCAGCAGAAAATGGAAGATTATATTTCAGACAGTCTGTTCCAGTGAATAACTCATTCACAGGCACCTTGTCAGACAAACTTAATTTATGTGATTCATTGGAATGGGACTTACAAACTGAACTGGAAGATAAGCAGTGTGTAGAGCTGTCCTCCTCCCTCTCGGAGGATGGCTCCTGTTCTTGGAGCCCAGCAGCAGCCTTCTTTGCTGGGGGGAGATGTAACAAATTTAAAGAAGGAAAATGTGACAGATTTTCTCTCTAGACAATGTTTGCTTACAGCTCAAACTGTAAACTCAATACATGATCTTTTGTCAATTGTCATAAATAAGGTGGATTGCCTGAAAGAATCTTTTGCAACGTTTGTTAGGAGTCACTCAAATACTGTAGAAGGACTTGGGAGGATAACCATGGATAGATACGGGAGGCTAGCTCAGAAAATGAAACTAGCGAAGGACCTCGTTTTCCTCCCCAAAATTTGAACACATATAGAGAAAACACTCAATCAGGTAAAGGCCTAAGAGATGACCAACATAACTACAGACTGCAAACTAACCAGGTTACCTTGCAAATTTATGACAAGAGAGTAAATAGAGGGCGTTGGCGTAATAGAAAAGCTATTAGGCTGTCCCTGTGCCAGCTGCTCCATTGTGAACTCACTCTAATAGATCTACTACATGCAGAGTGACTGCCAGCAAGAATGCAATGTATGAGAATTCTCCTATTGTTCAAGCAACCCATAATACCCTCCATGCTTTTCAGAATGAAGCCCCTTCTGAGTACCTTCTCAATATTTCCAGTAAGGGTTTTTTGCTCAGAAAAAGTGTGCCCACTCCTGAAACAGCATCACCAAGTGTGAATTGTTGTTTTAAATCTAGGTTGCAACAGCTCTCACATTGCTAAACCTGAGGCTGCTGCAACTGAACTGACCCCGAGAAGGCAAAGAAGCAATATAAAAACTGTGTTACCCACAGCTGTAGGAACTGCTGAGGATGTACCAGAGGAAAAGTTGATTGACTTATTCAGCTCATTGTTAGAACCTGAGCAAGTTAACATCATTCAAAGATTGGATGACCTAAAAGAGGCATTGATAACAACTCAATCTACAGCAAAGCCTCTATTTAATTTGGCTCTACTCACCACGCCATCTTGTGACAATGTATTTAATCGACAAACTGCCTCTATTTTAACAGTAAAAGAAGGTACTGTCACACAGGCTGACTGTGGGGTAACTGCACTGACTGACCCAACCTCTGAGAAGCAGCTGAAAGACAAAGGGCTTCATCACACAGTGCCCCCTAAGCTGACAAACACCACCTTCCATCTTTAATTGATTTAGAATCAGCTTTCCACAAGATGAATCCTCAGCTATGCCAATCCAAAAATGGACACAAATCTACATTTATAGATTTAAACCAGAGTACCTGCCCATTGGGGAAAAAAATCATCCTTGGAGCAAGAGCAAAGGCATACTGGCAACCAAGATATAGAGGGGCAACAACAAGTTCTGCAACCGATGAGGAGAAATATCGAACCTGACAATAATTGTGTTTATATGGGAAGCTTAGATGATATTGATCTGGCTCCAATGTCAAGTTGACATCTGACATCTTTACCATCCAGCCAATTAATCATCTTGCTTCTGAGAACCCCAACAGTTGGTGACCTGGAACATAGCGGGCTGGAAAGGGATAATTGATAATGGACTAATGAGCTTTTTCTCTAGATTTGACGTAATAGCCCTTCAAGAACTGAAGTGGACGAACCAGTACAACTGCCAGGCTTTCAGGGATGGGCCTTCCCAGCTCAAAAAACAAAGAACAAAGGGAGACCCTCTGGTGGACTATGCATTCTTATAAAGCAAGAGTTGCAATGGCAGGGAGAGAAATTATATAAGGAAGATAAGTATCCGTACTTTCTAGCTGTCAAATTTGAATATGACCAGTTTGAGTTAATATTGGTAAATGTGTATATTCCCCCAAGCACATCCCAGCACTATAATTCCGAATATTGGATGTGCTTGGAAGTCATCCTAGAAGATATAGCAATATTGTATCCTCAGTCCATAGTGATTTTATTGGGAGATCTGAATGCTAGACTGTGTCCCTCTTTGTATGAGCTTGCCCAGAAGAAGGGAATCCCAGGGGAGTTATTTGAAAACCATCCTCAGTGGCTCTGGAGAGATTGTAAAAGTAATGCCGCTGGTTTGCTCCTAGTTTCCTTAATTTTAAAGGTAATCTCCAAATTTTGGGAGGTAAGGATAAGAATTATATATACCCTTATACACACCACTCAACTAATTCAAGTAGTGTACTGGATCTTTTTGTGTGCCTAGAGATAAGGCGGACCTCTTCTTGGAGGTCACAGTACACCTTAGTGACAATAGCGACCTTCAGCCTATAAGTGTGACATTGTGAGGCCGCTCAGATTTAAGACCATATAACGTGGCTGACAGATGGCTTACTAAAAAGGTAGAAGTGACTCAAAATAAAAGGTTAATTTGGGCTAAGGTTGATACTAAGGCAATATTAGAATGCCTTAAAACAGAGAATGCTATTAAGTGGGCTAGAACAATCCAGTCATTTACTACTGATTAGATGTCAGCCTACAATGCATTCTCCAATCTTTGTAACATACTGAAGAAACATCTAACAATTAAACCTGCTACAAAAAGAGCCCAAGTGGGTAGACCTCACTGGTTTGATTCAGATTGCCAGCAACTGAAAAAGAAATTGAAGGCAGCCATGAGGCTTGCCCAGAGGAACCCTACTGCCTATATACAAGCTAAGATGTTTCACACAAGAAGGGAATATAAAACCCTATAACATTAAAGAAAAAAAGTTTTGCCATTTCAATCTGGTCAGAACTTGAGTTGGCTGCCAGAAGTCATAACTCAGTATTATTTTGGCATTCTGTAGCAGATATCCTGAAGGAACAGAGATTTGCATTTGACATACCAATCTCTGCTGAGGATTGGGAGAATTATTATCAGTGCTTGTTTTTCTCCACCAAACCGGTAAAGAAATTGTTTTTAAACAGTGATTTAATAAACCCTAGAACTCCCCCCCTCTTGGCCACCAGTTTCAGAAAAGGAGATACAGTCCATCATTAAAGTTTAAAGAGCAATAAAACCCCAAGAGAGGATTTTCTACTAGCAGAACTATTTAAGAAATTTCCCAACTGGTGGGGCCCTGTATTAGCAGGCCTTTTTACACACATAAATAACACCTGCCATATACCAGATGGGTGGAAGATGGCAATAGTTGTCCCCATATATAAAAAAGGGAATATAAAGGATCCTAGTAATTATAGGCCCATCAGCCTAATTGACATAGTAGCAAAAATATATGCTAGGTACCTTTTGAACAGAATTGAAATCTGGGTAGAGGAAAACAACATCCTCACAGAAGAACAAGCAGGTTTTAGACAAGGCAGATCTACTATTGATAACTGCTTTGTCTTGAATCATCTAATTGCCAAATATGCCTATAAGAGAAGACCCCTGTTTGCTGCTTTCATAGACCTTACAGCAGCATTTGATATGGTAAATAGAGACGTACTATGGAGTAAAATAACATAGAACCCAGACTCCTGGCTTTGATTAAAGCCCTTTACACAAGTACCTGTTTGAGGGTGCGGTATGGGGTTAACGGGGACCTGACTAACAGGATTTGCACAAATAAAGGGATAAGGCAAGGGTGTATCCTGGCTCCATTATTATTTAACTTGTACATCAATGACTTGGCAGGGTTAATGAAGGATACCATAGTGTTGTGACTGGAAGGATCGATCCTGCTGGGAGTTTTGACTCTGATGACTCTGAAGATGGAAGGTTGGAGCCTGCTGTGAATGTGGAGTCTGAATTATCAGAGGACACAGATGTGAGCCAGGAGGATGAGAGATTGTCGCAGAGACAATCCTCCCCAGAACCTTTGACTTCATTCATGCCAGCAAATGATCAACAAAATGAGACAAGTTTCCAGCGAGGAAACTGACAGATCGTGGATTGATGCCAGAACTAGGAGAACCAGGAAACGTCAATCTGAAGGGAGGCGTCAGGCCAGACATTGATTGGAGAGACTGACACGCCTATCCAGGTGATTTAAAGAGGCGTGCTGACTCTCAGGCTTTGCTTGGAAGCAAAGTGTTTGATGAGTCGAAAGAATACATTTGGAGTGGCCTTGTGATTTATGGACAATTCTGATTAGCCCGACAGTTTTGTGCTTGCTTGAATATTTTGAATTCTGAAACCTTGTCTTCTCATCTATGAATATAGGTGAGACATAACGCATGCCGATGATCTTAAATACTTACTGTAACAGCTTGCTTTATGCTGATGATATGATTTTATTATCATACACACACGTAGGATTACTTAGGCTATTAAGAAGATTTAGCTCTTATTGCCAGGATCTCTCTAATCATCAGTAAATCTAAATAAAAAATAATGGTGTTTGGAAGAAACCATTAGAGACATAGGTGGCAATTGGATGGTGAACCAATTGAACAGGTTAATTCCTTTGTATATTTGGACGTAATTTTTTTCAAGACTGGATCTTGAGCCTGCCATCATCAATGGAGTACATTTAGAGCAAAAGCCCGTTTGAATTTATTGCTCAAACTAAAAAAACCATAGTTATCCATGGTTCCTAGTCCCTTTAATCAAGGTTTATAAGACTAAGGTTACCACAATGCCCTTGTATGGAGCAGAAATTTGGGGTCTTTACTCAACCACGGTCCTAGAACAAACACAGTCCCAGCATTTGAGATGTATTTTGGGTGTAGACCCAAGAACATCTGCTACAGCAGTTAGAGCTGAATTGGGAATTTATACGATTCAGGCATTATCTAAAATTAGAGCTTATAACTACTGGTGTAAAGTTAATGAAATGAAGACTGATAGACTACCCAAATTATGCCTACTAGAGCAAATAAAACTACAATCACAAATCTCCTGGATCATTAAACTAACAAATTTTGTAAGAAGCTGTGGTCTTCCCATCTCTTTTTTTAACAAATTTTATTCAGTTTTTCACATTAAAAACAAAAATCTCATTTTAGTGGATAACATATTTCCAGATTATCACCTTTATGTACAAATATGACAGCAATTATACATTCATGTTCTGTCTCACCTGTGGCCACGAGGTGAGAGTCCAAATGTCCAAAGGAAAAAACACGAACAGACAATATCAGGAACAACAGAGTTAACTTTCCTTTGGCTGAATTCGTCATTGGCAGTTTTCCCAGAAGCTGTCTGCAAATTCTGATAACGAGCAGAACTATAAATCAGAGCTGAACGGCAAACAGAAAACTTTTTCCAAACTGCAAACGCAAATTAACAAGTTTGACCCGAACGGGGATTCAAAGCTAACACGTCTCCTTATATTCCCTGAGAGGCGTGTCAGTCTCTTTCCTCAGTCCCTGATTCGACGTCTCCTTCCAGTTTGTGCTTGACGTTTCTGCTTATGTCTGTTCCTTGCATCAAACCAACATTCTTCGGTTTGATCTTCATCCAAGGACTCCGGCACGTTCTCCTGCTTATCTTCTGACACCTGAGGCATAACTAATGAGGAAGGTCCTGGAGAGGATGAGGATTCTGAAACTTCCAGCAAAGCAGGTTCAAACCCCAATGCCAGGTCCTCCTCTTCCTCCTGACTCCCATTTATGTCACTCAACAAGGCAGGCTCAAAACTTAATGCCAGATCTTCCTCATCACTCGAGTCTATGTGACAGAGCAGGTTCAAACCTCTGAGTCACAACACTATCCCTCACCGCAGGGCCCTCCCCCCGAGTCTGACGATCCGGATGCAGTTTTAATGGAAACCGTTCATGGAATCTCTGGATAAGGCCCGAGGCGTGAACCGTGGAAGCATCCTCCCAGGAAAGAGCCTCTGATCCATTCTCCAGCCTCCTGACGAAGTGCTGAAATCGTCCTTTCAGCCAGCGAGAATCCCAAATGCTGACCACCGTATCATCAACAGCAGAATCATTGCTGGGTACAGATGGAGAAACCATATCAGTGGGAGAACGGAGAGTACACGATGGGGTGTCACGAACCAGAAGGGAATGGTGGAAGAACGGTGAGCCGATAAGCAACGGGATTGATGACCGCCTCGATACGGAAGGGACCAATGAAGCGATGATCCAACTTCTTAATCAGACGATCAACCCGGAGATGCTTCATGGACAGCCACACCCTGTCCCCCACAGCCAGCGGAGGCATCGCCCGACGTGAACAATCCGTGAACCTTTTATAGTCTGCCTTAGCCCTTTCCAATTGTTGGGAAATCAATTGGTGCACTGAATGTAGCTCAGATAAAAAGTCTTGTGTTTCTGGAACCGGGGAATCCAAGATCGACAAGGGGAAAAACCTCGGATGGTAACCCACATTTGAGTAAAAGGTGTCATGTGAGTGGAGATGTGCTGAGAATTGTTAAAGGCAAACTCCACCAAGGGGAGATAGGTCATCCAATCGTTCTGTCGATGGTTGACAAAACATCTGAGGTATTGGGCAAGGATGCCAATTACTTTCTCAGTCCTGCCATCGGTCTCCGGATGGTGCGCCGATGCCAAACATACTTGTACCCGTAATGCAACCATTAGGCTCTTCCAGAATTGAGCAGTAAACTGGACACCGCAGTCCGAAACTACTCTGTCCAGTAGGCCATGCAAACGGAATACATGTTGCAGAAATAGTTGGGCAGTAACACGAGCCGATGGTAACTTCCGACAGGGGATAAAGTGGGCCATCTTGGTTAGCATATCAACCACCACAAGTACCGTCATATAACCCGACGAAGAGGGCAAATGTGTTAAAAAGTCCATGGAGATTGCCCCCCATGGTCGGTTCGGAGTCGGTAATGGTTGAAGGAGACCAGGAGGTGCACCCGACACGGCTTTCACTTGCCAACATGGTACACAGGAGGTGACATAGGCGAAGACGTCATGCTGGACTGGAGGCCACCAAAAAGTCCTTGTGACCAGATGAAGGGTTTTAAAGAACCCAAAATGGCCCGCAGCTGGGTTGTCATGACATTGGGTCATGATGAGGGCTCTAAGTGTTCTGATGGGCACATACAATCGGCCCCGATGTTGTAGTAAACCCTCCTCCAGAGTCCATGGGGAGTCAGGTCCAATTTCCCCCATTCTTTGCTGCGAGCAATTGTCTAAGCGCAGCACCTCTTGTACCCGAGCCCTTAAATCCACTGGTTCCTGGATAATGGCCAAAGATTCCAGTGGCAGTACTGTACACAGAGGAAGGGGGTTCTCAGGTTTACGGGACAGAGCATCTGCTCTCCATTTTTGACCACTGGGAATGTAAGTGACCGAAAAGTTGAACCTAGCAAAGAACAACGACCATCGGTTCTGTTGTTGGTTCAACTTCCTAGCAGTGGTCAAGTGCTCCAGATTACGATGATCCATCCGAACCTCAACCTTATGCCAAGCCCCCTCAAAGTGATGTCGCCAGGTCTCAAACGCAGCCTTGATGGCCAGCAACTCTTTTTCCCAGATTGTATAATTGCGCTTGGAAGTAATAAGCTTCCGTGAATAATATGCGCATGGAAAAAGAGGTGTGCCATCCACTGGGGCTTGTAACAACACCACCCCAATGGCCACATTGGATGCATCGATCTCTACCACAAACGGACGATGGGGCTCAGGATGCCTCAAGATCGGTTCTGCAATAAAGGCTTTCTTGATGGCCTCAAAGGCCTGCTGCTGTGGGGGCCCCCACTGGAATGGGACCTTGTGAAGGAGCTGGATGATGGGATCCATCAGCTTGGCAAAACCCGGGATGAATGATCTGTAATAATTAGCGAACCCCAAGAGACGTTGCATGTCTTTCACTCAACGAGGGGGTTCCCAACTACACAAAGCCTCTACTTTCCGTGGGTCCATGGCAATGCCTTCGGGAGAGATGATATGCTCCAAAAACTCTATGGAAGTCTGGAAAAAGAGGCATTTCTCCAGTTTCGCATAGAGTTTATGCTCCCGAAGTTGTTGTAATACCTGGCGGACTTGGCGAAGGTGGCTTTCCCTGGAATTAGAATAGATTAAAATGTTGTTCAGGTACACCACCACAAACCGATCAAGCATGTCCCATAATATATCGTTCATCAAATGCTGGAAGACCGCGGGGGCGTTGGTTAACCCAAATGGCATCACAGTATATTCAAAGTGGCCGTATCGAGTACCAAATGCCATCTTCCTTTCGTCTCCTTTGCGCATATGCACCAGGTTGTAGGCCCCTCGAAGATTGAGCTTGGTGAAAATAGTTGCCTCCCTCAACCGCTCCATCAGCTCTGGAATGAGCGGCAAAGGATAATTATTCTTCACCGTAATGGCATTCAACCTGTGGTAGTCACAACACAAACGTAAATCTCCCTTCTTTTTTACAAAAACGACGGGAGCGGAAAGAGGAGACGACAACGGCCGGATAAACCCCTGGGCCAAGTTCTTGTCCATGAAATCACGAAGAGCAGCCAATTCGGGCTCAGACATAGAATACAGACGACCCTTGGGTAGCGGAGCATTGGGCAGTAGGTCCACAGGACAGTCATAGGGTCAATGCGGGGGTAACCGATCCACCTTCTTCTCGCTAAAAACATCTGAAAAGTCAGATAGTTCAGGAGGTACAGAGACGGCGGGGGCAGCGATGTCTTGACCAGCACAGGTGTGTCGTAGATGGTCCACACACTGGAGACTCAGGAACAAAATGGTGTTCTGTGCCCATGCCACCCAAGGATCGTGCAACCGTATCCAAGCCATTCCAAGAACCAAGGGGAGATGGAGGTCCGATGTGATGTAAAAACTAATCACCTCCTCATGGTCCCCAATGACCAGGCCTAACGGCTGAGTAGCAAAACGAATAGGCCCAGCCTGCAGTTCCCGCCCATCAATTGTTTCCACCTTAATGGGAGGCTCCACCGCAACCAAGGGAATGTCAAAATGTGTTGCAAAAGCCAGGTCCATAAAATTGGTCGTAGCCCCCAAATCCACTAATGCAACCGTAGGAATCCCCTCCGACCAGGACTGTGAGAAAACCTGTGTGTCCAAAAGCAAATGTCGGGGAGGACCAGAGTTCATCTCCACTACTTCGGGCGGTTGTTTGATACGTGCCCCATTTCCCAACTACAAGATTAGATTCAGGCACTGGCTTTCGTGCCCCCCGTCGTTTACCAGGACAGGAACTTGCAAAATGTCCAGACCCCCCCACAATACAGACATAAGCCTCCTTGGAATCTCCGTGTGCATTCTTGTGCCGTCAAACGAGGGCGGACCGCACCCAACTCCATCGGTTCCTCGGTCCTTGCCATGGCACTATGGGAGACCTGGGGAGTTGGTTGCACAGGATGCTGCTGCAGCCTTGAAGGGGAGGGCTGCTCCAGAACTGAGCGTCTAGTCTTGCGTGGTTGAAGCCGGGCATCAATACTCAAACATTGCACCACCAGAGCATCAAGGGTTAGAGCCGGCTCCATGTGCACCAACTCGTCTTGTATTTCCTCTGCCAGACCATCTTGGAAAGCGTCCATTTGGGCTGCCTCATTCCACGCAGAGTCCATGCAGAGCAGACGAAACTCTGAAATGAACTGCAATGGGCGTTTCCCCTGGCGAAGTTCCTTTAAGCGTCTGGCTGCTGTCTGAGCTTTTATGGGATCCTCATACATCGAGCATAGATGGTGCCAAAAGTCCTGATAGTCCATTAGTAAAGGACTATTTTGCACCAATAAAGGAGTGGCCCACCTAGCAGCTGAACCCGACAAAAGACTGATAACAAACCCCACCCGAGCCCGGTCATCAGGGAAATCTTCTGGCCGCAGAGACATAAATAATTGACATTGCCCCATAAAAGCCGGGAACATTTCAGGCTGTCCAGAGAATTTATCTGGCACAGCTACCGGGCATTTCCTACGGGGAGGGGCAGGAGGTGCAGCAGGAGCTTGCGGCAACGTAAGTTGCTAAACCAGTTGGGTGACTTGTTGCTGCAAAACCTGGTTATTATGCAGAAGTTGGTTAATCTGCTGCTGCTGCTGTTGGTTATCCATCTTGGTCAGAAGATGGTGTTAAGGTTCAGGTAAAAAATGTTCTGCCTCACCTGTGGCCACGAGGTGAGAGTCCAAATGTCCAAAGGAAAAAACATGAACAGACAATATCAGGAACAACAGAGTTAACTTTCCTTTGGCTGAATTTGTTGTTGGCAGTTTTCCCAGAAGCTGTCTGCAAATTCTGATAACGAGCAGAACTATAAATCAGAGCCGAACGGCAAACAGAATTACTTTGTCCAAACTGCAGATGCAAATTAACAAGTTTGACCCGAACGGGGATTCAAAGCTAACATGCCTCCTTATATTCCCTGAGAGGCGTGTCAGTCTCTTTCCTCAGTCCCTGATTCGACGTCTCCTTCCAGTTTGTGCTTGAGTTTTCTGCTTACGTCTGTTCCTTGCATCAAACCAACATTCTTCGGTTTGATCTTCATCCAAGGACTCCGGCACGTTCTCCTGCTTATCTTCCAACACCTGAGGCATAACTAATGAGGAAAGTCCTGGAGAGGATAAGGATTCCGAAACTTCCAGCAAAGCAAGTTCAAACCCCAATGCCAAGTCCTCCTCTCCCTCCTGACTCCCATTTATGTCACTCAACAAGGCAGGCTCAAAATTTAATGCCAGATCTTCCTCATCACTCGAGCCTATGTCTTCTGACAGAGAAGGTTCAAACCTCTGAGTCACAACACATTCATATATGCATACTTAATTCTATTATTACCTTTTCCATTCCAAATTTTCAGTAAGGAAAGAAACAAACACATTAATTCTAGCATCTTTCATTAATCTCAATCAAAACATCTTTTTGTTTCATTTCAATTATTTCAAATATAATCCTTTAATATCTATTTTAAAAATATAAACAATATGTGTTTGCCTAATAATAATAATGATAATAATAATAAAAAAGGTTACCAATGTCTCTCCTTGCTTTTCATAGTCTATATTCATTTATTAATTTAGTTAGTTCTTTAGTCTGTCATATTTCCTTTCCATTACACATTATTTTTATAAATTCTAGATTAATACAAATTTTAACACTAAAGAAAAAAAAACAAGTATAGGTTTCCCCTCTTTTACTGCTTTTAGTGTGACACCTCAATTATTAAAATATACCTTTATTTCCTCATCTTGATTCCCAATAAACCATTATTTTTAAGAAATTACAATAATAATCATTACATCTTTTAATTTGGATTCCGCAGCATATTTTCCCGCCTTAATTTTTAATAAAAGTTATCAGTATTTATATTACCCTATTTTCTAAATATTTTTAATTGCAGAAATATTCTTATTACCCCTTGTTACCCTGCAGAATCCCCCTTTTAAATTGATCAACCATTATCTCTGAATAAACAATTTCTTTTCAACGTTTTACTATTTCCATATTTCTTTATTTCATGCACCTGTTTCTTACTGCTTCTCCTCTCCCTCTTTTCCTCATATCTTTTCTCATTCCAGTTTATATCCCCCTCTTTCTTAATATCTTCCTTTCCCCTTTTCTGCTGGGTCTTTCTGCCTTTCCCAACTTCACAGGTATTCCCCCTTTGATTGCCTTCTTAAATCTCAACTTTTTAACCTTCTTTCCTCACTTCTTTGTAGTGTACTTTGTGTTAATTGTCTATTTAAAATGTCTTCTCCTTGTATTGACTCCTCCTCCTCTGAAGCTCTTTCTTCTTGTTCTTCAATTGCCATTTCCATTTTTTCTAACACAGAGCAAAGTGATTCGCCTCTTTCCTGTAGTAGTTTTCTCATATTTTTAAGTTCCATTTTTAATTCCTGAGGAGATATCATCATTGCACACTCTTGTGTTTTATAATCATTCAAGTCCACAAAAAAAACCACTTTTACTTTCCCTCTTTCTTCTTTCAATTTTCTAAAATTCTCAATTATTCCAGCCCAGGGTCTATACCAAAAACATCAATCAATCCCACAGTCAGTCTTTCCTTCCTTTTTTCTTTATTCTGGTTCTGCTTTCACTTTCTAAGATTCTTACTTTGTTTCAACTATTTCTTTAGTGTTATATCCACATAGGTTCATTCAAAAACAAGATGCTTTCCCTTTTGTTTGAGCTCAAGTTTTTGTCAAAAGATGGCACTTTCCATTATACAAAGTCTTCACCTTTTTCCCGTATTTTTTTGTTTAGGGTTTTTCGAACCTCAATATTCCAGCACAGTCCAGTCTCCAATTTGTAAACTTTATTATTATTATTTTTGACAATCTTAAGTCCAGCTTTATTTTATGCCTGTTTATTGCCAAAATATTTTAGTTCAATTTAGTTAAATCTTTAGTTCCGGCTTCTTCCTTTCTCGGTTCGAAGCCCCGCTTAGCTGTCAAAAATATTTTCTTATTTTTTTTCCTGTCCCTTTGTAATTTTGCCGCTTACTTTTCTTAAAAAAATCCATGTTACCTTAATCCCGGTGTACTTTTGTTTAGTTGTATTGCCCAGTTGTCCCGGTTAAGATGTTATCCACCTCTTTCTTCCCTCCTGCACAAAGTTTAATCCAGCTGAGTCCTCCTCTTCAGGGTGGCCATTTTAAACCACCGCTGCATTCGTCTTTGGGGGGGAAAAAGACCAAGCCCAGGAGGGGAGATGCGGCTCCCCTCAACCTGGCTTGTGGCTTCCCCTTACTCCGCCCCTAATCGTAATGATCAGGGCTCTCCAACTAAAGAGCATGGGCCATAGTCGCAGAGAGTCTCAATCTACGGTCTGTCAGCGAGGAGGCTCCCATCTTCCCATCTCTTGTGTAACAGGAGAACAATCTAAAAAAAGAGCTGCCCAAAGAATTAAGCATATAGATGCACAAACTGACATAGCTATCCTTAGTAAGGTAGGTAACTTGAAATGGTTGAATAAATACAAATGTACTTTCCAAGTAGATAGCTACTTGAAGTCACAACTCCCAAAACATCTTAGGGAGATATTCACGAGAGCAAGATTTGAACAGCTTGACATAATGGTTAGATACAGGAGATTTCATGCAATACCATACAATGAGCGTCTCTGCATTTGCGGAGCGGCAGAGATAGAGGACCTGGCTCACATCCTATTTGACTGTTGCCTGTATAAGAGGATGAGAGACAGGTATCTTGGTGTATATATCAGATGAATGATCCATTGGGATATCCATATCAAAATAACTTACCTTATGTCTGGCCAGAACTTGAAAATAACATTTAAAGTAGCACAGTATTTAAAGAAAATGATTCAGTTGAGATTTGCATATGTGGGATCGATTGGGGTAGATTGCAAGGGCTGACTCCAAATATAATGTTATTATATTTTATCTATATCTTAAATTATTGTACATTATTACAATTTTATTTTGGATTGTATTTTATTACTATTTCATCTTAAATCGTGTTTTGTCTAGATTCCATTTTAAATTGTATTTTATCAAGTTCCATTTTAAATAGTATTTTATCAAATTTCATTTTGAATTGCTTTTATTAAATTCTAGTAACAAATAGTTGCTGGAGCTTTGCACTTTGATATGGCCCAAGGGCTAATCAGTAAAGACTTATTATTGTTAGAACCTAATATTGTTAAGGGATAATTGAAATAAGATATTGTTCAGTGTCTCGCATCAAATTAAGATATGGCAATGGAAAATCTGAATTAGTGTTTGAGTGTTATAATTGATTGGATGAGGGTCAGGGAACTAAAGCTGAACCATGCAGTGCATTGTGGGAAATACTCAAGCGTGTACCTAACAGAGCTGGTAAACTGGCAGCCAAGCTACTACTCTGCAATAGCATTGTAGTCTGGCTAATGTAACAATGTCATACGCTAATACTAATTAATAATAGTAATAATGATGATGATGATGTAATCTTCTCCTTATCTATCTATCTATCTATCTATCTATCTATCTATCTATCTATCTATCTATCTACCTATCTATCATCTGTTCCAGCATAACTCTGGAACACTTTGAGCAATTTCAACCAAACTTGGTACATAGATGACTTGCCCTCTGGAAACAAATACTGTGGAGGTAAGACACCCCTAACAGGGTGGCTGGGAGTGTGTATGTGCCTTAAAATGGCTTCTGCCATGGTAATGGCTTCACAGGGCTCCCTCTTGTGGAGGAATAGAAGAACTGTGCAATAGATAGTACAACAGCATGAGTCCCGACTACAGGATTTTCCTGTCTTATCCAGGATTGGGATAAAGAAATATCCGGGCAACACTGGGTTATTGGCTAGTAGCTTATAAAGCAATTAGGTAGAATTCTTCTAAATGTCTTATGATACAGCCTTTTTTAGAGATTAGTGTTTTAGTCAATATAGTTGAAGTGGAGGAAGCTCCTGGTTTTCCTCTAAAATAGACAATATTTTAAAGAGCTGCAGCTTATTTTGCCACTTTCTTATGTTATGTACAAAAACAAAGTTGCATGATTTTTTTCCCAACTGTTTGTTACCTACATCAGTGTATGTATTTAAATCCAGAATTTTCTTTTTTATGTATCCATCAAAACATGATAAAATGTTCTCTTCTTGTTGACATTTCTAACACAAATTTGAGATGTATTTATATATTCACGATAACTTGGTAATATTTACCAACAATACATTATTTTATAAAATTCTCTTTAAGATGATAACGTAATATAAATTTCAGTTCTTTCTACCATATATTTCCCATTGTCCCATCTGTATATTGTAATCAAATTTTTACTCCTCTTTAACATACATTACTTCACTTGATCTTCTGTTTCACATGTCAATAAAAGTTTATATGTTTTAGCAATTATATGCTTATCACTTGTATACAATTCTATTTCAAATTCAGTCTAACAATGTTCAAAACATACATCATTTTGCTATTTTAAATCTAATAATTGCAAATAACAGAACCATTGGCCATTGTGTGATTTATTTATCATATTTATGTACCTGGCCATTATACAAAAAGTGACTTTGAGTGATATACAATCAGTGAAAACAACAAATATATAAAAATAATTGTAGACATATAAAATTACAAATTTAAAATGCTATAAAATTAAAATATACAAACCTTATAATCAGCTTCTGTGGAGCCATCAGGTTCTCTGGAATGGTGGTAAAGCTTGGTCTCAAGGTTTTGTGGGCATATAATCTAGAGTGATAATGTCAGCTCTGGAAGCCGTATTGAGATTTGATGCTCCCAAGTTGCCACAGTTGGGTCTGTGAAAGTGGGAGGGAGGAATTCATTTGAGTATAAAATAAAAATTATTTGGTTTGGTTTAAGGTCACTGAGTGTGGCGTATAAGGAAATGGGAATCTTACTTTAGGGCAGATGGTGATTGGACCATGTGATATGATGGCTAAGGGGGGATGGATTTGTGGTTTTGACTTTTGCAAGGAACTTTCAATTTCGGGATTCAATAGATGTGCCAGTTTACTATCCAAATAAAGATGCCTTTGAGATATGTCTGTCTCAGAGTAATTGATTGGAATGGAGGCTTGATGGAATACTGACATCCCAAAACTCCTACAAACTCCAGCACCCCAAAAGGGGGATGTCAAGGGTGCTGAGCCCCCATCACTGACTCCAAAATTGGAGCAGTGCAAAGACTCAGTAAAGATGAAGGGAAGAAGCTACAGAAGGGTCTAGGGGGATTGACACCAGAGAACTAATTGAGGCCCCCAGCTCCCCTTCTGAAGAATTTTTTCAAGTGATAAGAAGCTGCAGAAGAGAGACGGAGATCAGGCAACCAGCCTCAGGAGACAGATTCATGGAAAAGCTGCCAGATGGAGCTGAATCCAGAGGTGAGACTGGAGGAGAATCTGCTTGAATGCCTTTCCTTCTCTAGCCCTCTGAGGACGGCCCATGATACAGAGTGGAGAAGTGAGGGAATGTTGGAATCAAACAACTCCCAAGACTGAACCCTGGTGCTTCCATCCCAAAGCCAGTTGTTGGCAAGGATCCCAGAGCAATTCCAGCCACTTAAGGTAGAAAGTTACGTATCACAGCCACAACCTCTCCAGACAAGCTGGGTCTTAATGCAGTCCACCTTTACTTTCCCTAGTCAAAATTTCGACAGTGGAACCAGCGTGGCGTTGGTTGGAGATTACCTAAGGATCACCCCAGCCCAGCAGACCCAAGCAGCATGGAAGAGACAGCAGATACAGCAAGCATTGGGTACATTACAAACCCCAATTCCTTACCCTCCACAACCAGCAAGGAGATTACTCCCTTCAGAGAGTATTCCTCCAGGGTGGGGATTTTATCCTGGTCAAGGGTGGGCCCAATGCCAGTGTATCCAGTTATCCAGCACCTGTTGCACCACTTGGTTCGGGAACACCCTGGACCCAAAGAGAAGCAGCAATCCCTTCTCAACAAAGGGATCTGCATAGGCAGCAGACTACAACTCCCTGCTTCTTCCCAACCTGGAGAAGAATTCTCTAAACAGGCCCTGCTTAGCAGGTTCCAATTCAATTGCCCTTTGGAGTACCCTTACAGGGCCCCTACATTTCATAGCCAGCTCAACACATTCCAGTTCAGCCTGCAGCTGCTATGCCGATCCCCGCCCTCCCGACCAAATCAAGTGGCTTTCAAAGCAAGGTATTTTTTAATTTTTTTTATTGATTTTAAAAAACAAACACAAACAAAACATAAAACATAAAAGCATAAAACATCTTTTTGGAAAGCAGCTTGATCCTGGGTTACATCTCTTTGTACAGACACAAATTCAAGTTCATGCTCATTTTATATACCATTCCATATCTTATTACCATTCTACATTTTCTATATAGCTTCTCCCCTCTTTTAACTTTCTTAATTTAATTTTATTTATTTCATCTAAGTTCAGATCATTATGCTTATATTTTTTGTCTGTCCTGTTTCCAGCTGTCTATTATCTTTTCTCATTAAATAAAATTTCTCTTGTAATCACTGATTGGAGTATGACGCCTTTATCTCTTTCCCCTAAATTTATAACACTTAGTATAATACATAACTTCCATTCGGATTCTGCTTAGTACATTCTAAAGTTATACACTATATTTTAAAAAGAGAAAAAATTATAAATATATAATTAAAACAACAATCCATACCAATTCAAATCTATCATTAATATTAATATTCATTTCAATCTTAAACATTTTACATATTACTTTTCAAACAAGTATCATATTTCTTTGGGAACACTTATAAACTTTCCATAGTTATTTTCCTCCCACTTATCCCACTTTTTAATCATATGTTGTTTCCAATTTTCTAACATTATTTCTAATACAAATATAACAATACAATCTTATGTACCTTTGCAGAATCACTTTTTCAGTTACGTTTTTACCCATTATCTCTAAATAAGTCCTGTTTCTTTACATCTTGCTCCACACCTTTGTAACTTCTCTTCCCTTCCTCCCTTCCTTGCTTCTTCTCTCTGCCCTTTTTACCCCCTTGTCTCTCCACCTCCATTTCCCTCTTCTGTGTTCCCTTTTTCTGTTGCTTTCTAACATTATATCCACTTTTCGATCTTATTTTTTCCTTTTTGGGTTGTTTTTTTAAGTCTTAAAGTCTCCATTTTCTTTCCCTCCTTTCCCCTTTCTTCCCCAAGTAAAGTTACTTGTTCATTAAAGATGGCTTCTTCTTTGTCCCAATCTTCTTGTTGCACAGTCTTTTCTTGTAGTTTCTCATAGGTACAGATGGCCATTTCTAAGAATTGAAAAACAGAGCCAAGAGAGCCCTTCCCTTCTTGTTCCTCTTCTTTGTATTTTTTAAATTCCATTTTCAGTTCATCCACAAGTGATGCCACTGTAAAAAATTTTTTCCAAACAACCACCCAAGTGTTTTTAGTCATTCAAATATAATTTCCAAAAGTCCCAAAGTCACCAAGCAATCCAAATACACATAAGCTGTTTCTTTTAACACTTTCTTCTTTTTTCACTTTCTCTTCCTGGGGTTACTGTTTAGTTACAAAGTTCCAGTTAAAATGTATCTTTTAGAAGTCTTGTTAGGATTAATCAGATTTTTTTAAATTCCAGGCAGTCTCCTCCTTCCAAATCCTGCTCTTATTCTTTTCCTCTCCCTTCCCACTTACAGCAAAAAAAAAAGGTTTTTTTAAGTGTTCAGAAATCCTTATTATCCCCTTGACATTTAATTATCCAGTTTAATTACCTATTGATGCCAAAGCGGGTTTTTCCGATTTCTCATTCATCTCTGTTCGCTGTCAACGTTAGGAAGGAGAGTGAAAAAAAACTTTCCATTTTCACTTTCATTCGCTGCTTCCGAATCTTCTTTGGGAGCGATGTATCTTTTTTAAAATTTAGATTCCAGGATACCTTAGTTGTTGCTTCTTATCCCGGTCAGCCAAAACTTTCACTTCTTAACTTCCTCCTGCACTTTCTTTTCCGGATGAGTGCTTCTTTGAAGCGGCCATTTCTGACCGCCGCTCTTACCGTCCTCGGGAAAGGGAGTTTAGCCAGCTGGGGAGGAAAGATGCAGCTTTCTTCAACCCTGCTGGGCTCTCCCCCCTCTTCGCCACCTCTATGGGGTGGCTTAGCCCCGAAGCCAACTGACTCGGGACGCTCCAGAGGCGAGCCCAGGCAGAAACCGCTCACGATCACGGATTCCTGCCTGCCACCAAAGCCCTGCAAACCAGAAGTCTCTTCAAAGCAAGATTTGATGGACAGCATGAATACTCTGCTTATTTCCTTACTCGGATCTGGTCCCACACGGATCAGTTTGGAAACCAATATGCAACATCATGACCTGGTTTCCACAATCACAGATGGAATGAATGAGGGGGATGCTTCAGATTGGGTAGCTCAATTGCACTACGAGGAAGCACCAGAACGACAGGATGTCAATGCCTTCCTTCAATTCCAGGTTTAGGTTCGAGAATCCTGATAGAATCGGGGAAAGTGAAGACAAAATAATGGAAATGAAACAAGGCAAGCGACCTTTAAAAGACTTTGTATGGAACTTTAGAAGGGTTTCAAGCAATCTCAGGAACTGGTGTGACAGAATACTTCTGCGCTACTTTTAGAATGCAATTGACCCAGAAGTTAAAAAATCCTGCAACATCAGAGGAATACCACAGACAGGATTGATATGCCATGTCCCTTAGGCTGGACAGAGAAATTAACCCATATGGAACCTCCCCCCTCTGAAGGCCCTCCTAAGAGAATGGTGGCCAGACGGCCTCTGACCAGACCTGCTGAAGCTGCTCCTACCCAACCCACTAAGATTATAAAGTGCTATCGATGTGGCCAGACTGGTCATAGAGCAGTCGATTGTCTGACTCCTGCACCTGTTCCACAACTGAGGCCTAGTACAGCTACCAGGGGTCAAAGAATTCCACTGAACCCTCCAGACACTAGCCAGTTTGCTAGACACACTGTAGAAGATCCCCTCCCCAAAGAAGGGAGCAAGGAACTTCCGGCCCAAGAAATCCTCCCCTCAGAGGCAGATGAAGAAGAGGGGCCCATGGTGAGTGTGGCCATTCCTCCTTTGTACAATTAAGGTGAAGTTGGTGGTGCCTGATACGGGGCATGGGAGATAGAAGCAGTAATAGATACCGGGTATTACAGATGCCTTATTGGCCTCCCCATCGTTGAACAATTAGGAATAAAGACTAAAGCCTTGAAGTGCCCAATCAGGTTTGAACAAGTAGACAGAACTTTAATTGGAGGAGTTCCCACCACCCAAATTACAGTGTTAATCAAACTAGAGATGTGCAGACACAGTGAGATCATAGCTGTACTTGTAGTGGCTCCAAAAGTGTATGAATCTATAATATTGGGACTTGTTTGGCTGGATAAATGGCCCCTAGCATCAAGTGGGAAGAGGGATACCAAAAAATCATAATAGGGGTTGGCCCATTATCCCCCTCCCTCCCACAAAGAAACTACCACCCAACAAAGATCCCCAACCAGCAGCCACCATTTCAGACTATCCTCCAGGCAAGCCCTAAGTCCCTAAAGAATACAGATATTTGGCTAAGGTTTTCTGAAGAGGAATGCAACATTTTAACACGCTCCCCCCAATTGAGCCACTGATTGTGCCATAGAGTTAGAACCTGGGGCAAAACTGCCCAAACCAAAGATGTATTCCATGACACCAGCTGAAATGACCAAGTTGAGAAATTACATCAACAATTTGGACAGAGGTTTCATTGAACCTGCCAAATCTAGGTTGGCAGCCCCAGTATTGTTTAAAGAAAAAAAAGATGGCAGCTTAAGATTATGTCTGGATTTTAGGGGTGTGAATGCGGTGTGCATAAAAAACATGTATCCCCTCCCCCTCATGAAGGACTTATTAAATCACCTGTCTAAAGGCAAGATCTTTACCAAACTAGATCTGAGAGAAGCCTATTACTGAGTTTGCATAAAGGAGGGAGACAAATGGAAAACTGCTTTCAACTGCCCTCTGGATAGTTTCCAATTCCAAGCCATACCTTTCAGAATCCAGCCCCCCCCCCCCCAGTATTTATGCAACTCACCAATGAAGTATTGCATCCACACCTATACAAAGGGGTTCTTTACTTGGGTGACATTCTTATATTCAGCGAAACCATAAAAAAACATGTCAAATTGGTCCGCCAAGTACTGAAAAAACCTTTAGCCACCAAGTTAAATGTAAAGCTGTCAAAATGTGAATTACATAAAAAGTCATTGGATTACCTGGGTTACCGAGTGTCTAACCAAGGGTTTGAGATGGACCGTGGAAAAGTAAAAGAGGTGCTAGACTGGAAACCCCCCAAAACATGTAAGCAACTTCAAAGCTTTTGGGGTTTTGCAAACTTCTATAGACAATTTATTCCTTCATTTGCCAAGGTTGCCCTCCCTTTACCAGGGTTACTGAAAGTTGGGCCTTCCCCAGCCAAACCAAAACCCAATCAACCCCTTGCTTGGACAATAGACTGTCAGAAATCTTTTGAAACATTAAAATGTCTATTTGCCGCCAAGACCATCCTCTGGCACCCAGACCCTACCAAATCTTTTATAGTCCCAGCTGATGGTAGTGATGTGGCTGTTTCAGCAATTATTCTCCAGAAGAACTCTCAAGACCAGCTATTGTCTTGCGCTTATGTGTCCAAAAAGTTGACAGTGTAAACCAGGGCGGTTTGGGAAAAAGAGGCGTTTGCCAAGTGATGGGCTTTACTATCTTGGAGGCATTTCCTGGAAGCAGTCAAGGAGCCTTTTGAGGTGTGGACTGACCATAAGAACCTTGAGGCTCTAAAGACACCTCAGAATCTATCACTTAAACAAGTCCACTGGGCTCAATACTTCAAGAGATTCAACTTTAAATGAAATATATCCTGGGGGGGGGGGAACATATTGGCATATTGTTGAGAAAACCCCAATTTGACAGTCGCCGGGAAAAGGTTGTGCAAACTATGATATCAGAAGCCCAACCCGCAGGCCAAGTAACCACCCGAGGCCAAGCCAACTGCAGTCCCAGATGCCTAGAAGACAAACTGACAACCAAATTGAAAGCAGGACCATGGTTTGTTGAACATCAAACTGATTTGACAATGAATGAATGGAACCAAAATTGGCTTGGAAGGGAACCAAAATTTATGTATCCAATACTTTAAGACTGATGGTATTTAAATGTAGCCATGACTCACGGTTGGGGGGACACTTTGGGTTCTTAAAAACCTTACATTGTTGATACAGTGTTGTCTAATATTGTAAGAGGTGGTAGTATGGGAGGGCTTCTCCTAAAGTCTACCATCATTTCTACAGTTTTGAGTTATTCAGTTCCAGATTGTTCCGGTTACACAATGAGGCAAGTTGTACAACCTCCTGTCTGTATGCAGATTCATTGTTATCTCAAATGAGACCAATAATATAATCTGCAGACTTCAGTATTTTAACACATGGATCGTTTGAGATGCAGTCATTGGTATATAGGGAGACGTGGAGAAAGGACATAGCCTTGGGGGCCCTGTGCTAATTGTACAGGTATCAGATGTGATTCTGCCTAGCCTCACCTGCTGCTTCCTCGTGGTTAGGAAGCTTATGATCCACTTACAAGTGTGTTCAGGTACCAATAGCTGGTTTAGTTTAGTTAGAAGAATGTCTGGAATGATGGTATTAAATGCTGAACGGTCTACAAAGAGGACCCTTGCGAAGGTATTTGGAGATTCAAGGTGTTGTAGGATATAGTGCAGAGCCATATTAACAGCATAATCTGTCGATCTATTTGCTCGGTATGCAAACTGCATGGGATCTAACAGCGGATCTGTGATGGTTTTTAGATGGGACAGCAGTAGCTTTCAAAGGTTTTCATAACTACAGATGTTAGAGAAACTGGTCTGTAGTCATTCAGTTCACTGATGGAGGGCTTCTTTGGCACTGGGATGACAGTAGAGCATTTGAAGCAAGAAGGAACATAGCACATCTCTAGTGATTTATTGAAGATTCAGGTGAAGATGGGGGCCAAATTGGTCAGACAGACTTTTAAGCAAGAAGGATTAATTTTTGATTGAAATATCCAGAAATATCCTGTTTTTTTTAGTTGGTTTTTCATTCTGAAGATTCCTGTTTTGTTATCTATTGCTGCCAAGTTAAACAAAGCAATGATGTATCATGTTACAGACAAGCAAATGTGGCTGACATTTGAAAAAAAGATTGTTTGGTGTAGTATATACAGTACTTATTTGAAAGCTTTTTTAAAAAGTTTGATGAAATAATAATGGTTATGGAAAGTATTCAGATTCATCTAATCATAGATAAATTAGACTCAAAAAAGGAATGTGTTCTGAAAGCAGTAGATTCACTGGAAAGAAATATGAACTCTGTAGACTTAGTCCCATAGGTGTTTTTTCAGGAGGCAACTGACTTTCTGGTTTTTCTTTGAAGACGTTTCAGTTCTCATCCAAGAAGCTTCTTCAGGTCTGTTTCTTGGATGAGAAGCAGAACATCTTCAAAGAAAAACCAGAAAGTTTAATTGCCTCTTGAAAAAACACCTTTAGGACAGCCATGACCTGGATGATAGAGAATCTCTGTAGAGATCTATAGACTTAGAATTCTGAACTTCAAACTGAATTCTTTTACAACAGCAGAAACCTGATTGCTATTTTCAAAAGTGTGCTTGCTGGGTATATGGCTGTCAATCTATCAAATACCTGAACTTCCATTCTTTTCATCAAGAGGTCATAGAAAAGATCAAGACTCCTCTTTAACAAGATTTTTGACATTTAATTGACAGAAATTTTAGATTACATTTTATTTTATTGAATTAGATGTCTTGTTTTTTGACTATTTTGAATGCCACACCAATAAAAATATTACTTTAGAAAAATAAATAACAACAATGCTTTCATTTCTTCACAAATAGAAATATGTTTTTGTTATTTAGGAGAAATCCTCATTTTGCATATCATTTTACTTTAACTCTCTAATTTTTCTAGAGCACTCTGACCTCACAAGCGAAAAGCTTGACTTTGTTGCCCCTTGGAACAACTAACTCCACATCTCTCAATTCTCAAAAAATCATAAATCAGAGTGGGCCTCCAGTTGTCACCATTACACATCACAAATCCCCTGTGGTAGCCCGAAAAACCAAACCTCAGTATCCCTGCCAGCTTCATGGAGTCAGAGAAGTAAGAATTATGTGAAATTCTTCTACTGGTGAAAATGTGATGTAATCTATGGAGCACATGATTAGATATTCATTTATATATTTTTCTTCTTAGTACTATAGAATACTATAAAAATTTAATACTAATAATTTGTCTAAATAGTTGAAATTCTTAAAAGCTAGCTACTAATTTTATTGTTTTTTTATAATTTTATTTATACATTTTTCTTTAACATATAAGTGCTTAATAAATAGTGTATTGTCTGAATCAATTTACATATACATAATGATAGTAATAATAATATTCTTATATATTATGGTATTCTTCCAACTTCTAATTTCTACCTTTATTATCTAACCATTGGTAAAACAAATCCCAGGTTAAAAAATATTCTGTATTTTCTTTGCCCTATATCTTTAATGTTAACCTATCCATTTTCACACAATCTAATATTTTTAAATTACATTTTCATCTGTAGGAGTTTCCTCACTTTTCCAATGTTTACATGCAAATGTTCCAATTACATGTAAAAACATGTAATATTAAACATGTATATAGCAATTATTTTTTAAAAGGGAACACCTCAACTGTGAAAGCTTTTGCTAATGGAACTGTGGCTTGAATGCTTCATAAAGAGGCAAAACATTGAGGTTATAGATGGTAAATTTTTAAATATAATGGGATTTTTTTAAAAAAAGGGTTTGATACATCATGGTATATAACATAACAGTTGAATTTAAAACATAGCACATAATGTACCAAGAATTGGGTAAAGCAATTCTCTTTTGTATAAATGTTGTATCTTTGCTATTTTCCATTAGTCCAGTTTCCTATAAGGTGTATTAACATACCTTATAATTGGATTTGAAATTTTAAAGTTGTTAGGGTACTGGTTAGGTTACCTCTCTTAAAAATCAAAGCTATATATTATGACTTCTTAAATTCAGGCTTTGTAGCATGTTATCCAGCTAGTAGTACAATGTTGGCAGTTGAGGTTAGATTAAATATGTCAGCAACATGTCAAGGCAGTAGCTATTGTGTCAGTTGTGATTGTTTTAATGAAGGGTGAAGATGAGTGGAATTATTTGATTCTGTTGGCTGGTGATGATCTTTAGTTTAGAATATATCATGCATGTTCTCATAAGAAGCTGTCTATAGACAAAATAATTGCTAATGTAGAGACAGCCAATAAGAAAGCATCCATTTACCAGATGAAAGACTGTTAAGATGGCTTTCTGCTACCTGTCTAGTTCTCACCTTGCTCACTTTTATCTGCTTTTTCATTTAAATATGCTTATGGAATCTATGTTGTTCCAGATAAGTTTTGAAAATAAAGATCAATCTAAAACCTGATTTTTTAAAAAATAAAGATTCCTATACATTTTCTGTTGCACTGCCTTTAGTATAATCTTATATCATTAAGTACTCCCTAAAAATCCAAACACCCAAAAATGAACAATACAATGAAACTTTGGGAAAGATGGATTTATTGTAACAATATGTAAGTATAAGGTTCTTCATACCACCCTTGGACTCTATATGCATCTAATTATAGTCTTTGTATACATTTTGATTCTGAGAAACACTTTCTAGGGGTAATGGACAAACTAATCTCTTTACCTAGTAACAGTGTTCTCCCAATTGTTAGACCAAGATTCAGTCTTTATTGCATTAAACCAGTTGTCCAATATACTCCATAAGCAAACCATATCCATATTTTAACAGTTTTCTACTCTTTACTATTATAATAAAGAATAGTAAAAAAGACTTCCCTATTTTTTCAATCTTCTCAAAGTGTTTATGAATTTATCACTGTATTTGTCATAAAATCTTTGTAATAGTCCTTGTAGCATTTTCTCACTTCATTTCATCCCAAGTCATGAATCTTTATTTTTATTTTTAGTCGTTTTATTATGGGCACATTTAACTTTCTCTACATATTTCATTGCACTTTTTATTTCCATCAAAGTTTCCCTTTCTCTCCTTCTTTAAGTGTACTCTTTCAGTACATTCTTTGCAACCATCTCTTACCTATATTCATGTTATATAACTTTCTGTTATCCTCATTTCTGCTACTTTTTCATAAAGGACTCATATTTTCTTATCAATTAATCTATTTTCACTCTACTTTATTTTACTTTTTATACCCATTTAAAAGGGTAACATTATATCGCATCTCAGAGAATGGGATGCCATGGAATTAACTTTTTGTGAAATTAGATTTTGTATTTATATAAATTTAAATAAAATATGTACTTGCAGATTATGGCCCAAGTGGAAGAACAACAGAAGAACCTTGTGCAAGGCATTGAATCCCTTCCAGGTTCTGGTCCTCTTTCTGCCTTTGATCAAGACTTGCTGCTTTTAAAAGCTACTTCTGCTGCTGCTCTCAGTTGCCTGGGAGAATGTCTGCATTTGCTTCAACAGAATATAAGCCAAGTGAGTGTAGCCCGGAACAAGACATTGCTTTCAGGTGTGTAGAGTTGGCTGGCTTCTTTCTTTATTTTTTGTTGTCCCTTATTGCTCATATGGTAGTTGCCATATGACTAGTTACAGTAGATGAAAACTTCATGTGGTTTTTAATCAAAATATATCAAAAGGGGATCATGGAATCTCAGTGAATAACACACTATGCCAATATTAAAATTTATTGAGAATAACACAAAAGTCATTTCAACAGTATTTATACATATACCTGGGAGAGAAAATCATAAAGATGTTTTTACCAATAATATATGAATGCATACTGTACCAAAGCATTATTTTTGAATTAGATTAATTCAAAGAACTATAATGAAGATGTTGAATCAATGTATTGTAGTTCTAAATGCCTATGTGAAGGTACTGAGTTAGTTAGCTGTTCTTGCTTTTAATTTTTTTTAATGATGAGGTAATTGTACCTGTCTAACTGCTATATATGTCTGTCTGTCCATCCGTCCACCCATCCATCCATCTATCATCCATCCATCTGAGATACTGTCCACCTTCCCAATAGACTCTGGGAAGCTTACAGAACATAAAAAGATAAATAGAAAAGAAATTGAAAATTGAAAACTATGCAGAAAAACTGGAATCAAGAAAATGGTATTTGGAGATAAAGTCTTCTTACCACATCAACCACCTCCAGCAGTGAGCGCCCCTTTGGAGTCCAAAGACAACTGGCAAAACCAAGTTTTAATGACCTTCCGGAAGGCCAAATGGGTGGGAGTAGAGTATTCCACAGGGTCAAGGTCACAGTAGAAATGTTATTTTCCTGTCTGCTGGAATCCCTTAGCTGATAGGTACAAGTATGGTGGGCCAGTTCCATTAGAGTAAGATGGCTCCTCAAAAACTCTGAAACCATGTCATGTAGCATTTCAAAGGTAATAACACCTTGTATTGGACCTGGAAGAAACTGGTAAATAATGCAGCTTGTGTAACAGCAGTGTTATATGCGCCACCCTAAAGGCCCCCAGAATTGTGCATGCCAGTGCATTCTGTACCAACTATAGCTTCTGAATATTCTCCAAGGGTAACTTCATTAGATTAAATTGCAGTAATCCAACTGAGATATGGGTATGAGATATCACTGTGCTCAGCATCTCATGATCTACTTAAGGATGAAAATTTTATGTGAAAAAGTTGCACATAAAGTTGTGCAAAGGCCCTCCTAGCCAAGACTGACAACTGCTCTATGAGCAGGAGTCATGAGTCCAGGAGAACTCCAGATTGTGCACTTGGGTAGTACAACCATATCCAGAATTAAAGATGATAACCACTGGATCCTGAGATACCTTGCACCCATAACCATTCTGTCTTGTCAGGATTCAACTGAAGCTTGTTGTCCTCCATCAAGACCCCAGACACTGGGAAAGAACAGCCACAGCATCACCAGGATGTCATCAGCATACTGATAATATCTCATCCAATGTGTTGGATGATCTCACCCAGCAATTTCATATAGATGTTAAAAAAGAGTGCAGAGAATACCAAATCCTGTAGCACCCCACAAAGGAGAGGCCATGTTTTTTATTTATTTATTTATTTTTGTCAATTGCTCACAAAATAATAGGTATAAGTAAAAACATAGCTATGAATACATGAATACATATAAGAAAAATAAAAAATAAAAGAAACAATACTACAGGGATGGTAGGCACATTGGTGCATTTATACATGCCCCCTACAGACCTCTTAGGAAAGGGGTGAGGTCAATAGTAGACAGTCTAAGGTTGAAGTTTTTGGGGTTTGGGGAAGAAACCAGAGTCAGGTAGAGTATTCCAGACATTGACAACTCTATTGCTGAAGTCGTATTTCCTGCAATCAAGTTTGTTGCAATTAACCTTGAGTTTGTATCTATTGTTTGCTCTTCTGTTGTTATGGTTGAAAGCTGAAGTATTCATTGATGGAGGTAGGACATTGCAATGTATGATTTTATATACTATACTTAGATCGGACTGAAGGCGGCGTAGTTCTAGGTTTTCTAGGTCTAGAATTTCGAGTCTGGAGTAAAGCATTTTTTTTAAAAATAGCATGGTCCCGGGTTGAACTTCTTTATACAGACACAAAACTCAATTTCATGTTCCTTTTTGTATTCAATTCCATATCTTATACTATTTTACATTTTCTATATAGTTTTTCCCCTCTTTTGATTTTCTTGATTTTAATTTGATTATCTCATCTCAATTCAAATCATTATATTTATACTTTTGTCTGTTCTGTTTCAATTTCATATTATCTTTTCTCATTAAACAAGTTTTCTCCTGTAGTTAATAATTGGAGTATGACACCTTTATATCTTTTAATTACATCCATTCAACTCTTATTTAAACTTCAATATATACCTTAAGGTTATGACCTTCAATATAATACATAATACATAACTTCCAATCGAATTCTGCTTGGTACATTCTTATAATACACACTATATTCTCTAAAAAAAAAAAAAGATTGTAAACATATGTAATTATAAACCCTCATTCCATTCCAGTTCAGTTCTATCATTAATAATCATTAAAATCTTAACATCTTTAACACTTCTTTTCAATTAAATATCATACTTCCTTAAAAACACATATAATCATATTTTTCCCTTATTTCTCTTCACATATGTTTTATAAATCATTAAATATACCTTTTATTACATTTATTTAGTGACAAGCATTCCACTGAATTACGATAGCTATTTTATCAGACATTTTAATCATACATTGTTTCATATTTTCTAAAATTATTTCTGTTTTTTTACACTAACTACACTACACTACACTAATTACACTATTTTATCCCTCATTTTAATCATACATTGTTTCCAATTTTCTAAAGTTATTTCTATTACTAATATAACAATACCATCTTATGTACCTTTGCAGAATCCCTTTTTCCATTAAATTTTCACCCATTATCTCTAAATAGGCCCTGTTTCTCTGTATTTTGTTTCTGTCCTTTATTACTTCTTTTCCTTTCTTTCTTCCCTCTCATCTTTTCCCTCCCCCTTTTACCCCCTTGTCTCTCTATTTCTAATTCTCTCTTCTGCATTTCCCTCTTGTGTTGCTTTCTGATTTTATACTTATTTTTCACTCTACTTTTTTTGGAGTTGTTTTTCCCAATCTTAAACTTTCCACCCTCTTTCCCCCTTTCCTTTTTTCTCCCTATCTAAGATTACTTGTTCATTAAAGATGGCTTCTTCTTTGTCGCAATCTGCTTGTTCTACAGGCATTTCTTGTTGTTTCTCATAATTCCAAATCTGATGATTTTTGTGTGGACGTATGTTGAGACAAAAGTCAATCATGTTGTGGTCACTGTTGCAAAAGGGTTCTTTAATTTGTATTCTGTAAATTGAATTCAAACTATTGCAGAAGATGAGATTGAGGCAGTTGTTAAGTCTGGTATTGTTGATTGCTAGTTGTTCTAGTTGCAGATTTGTTACTGCATTGTAGAAGGTTGCATGTGTGGGTTCAGTTGTACATTTGTTAAGGGTCCAGTTTATATGAGGTAGATTGAAATCACCAAGAAAGATAAAAGCGTGTGGGCAGGATGCTGCCCATGTTAGTAGTGTATTTAGCTTGTTTGGATGTTCGATGTCATAATCAGGGGCTCTGTAACATAGTAAAAACCGAAATGTGATATTTAAGAACAGTTCACAGACGATGGTCTCAGGAATAGCAAGCTGCTGGGTAACTTGGATGTTTTTTAGATGTAGGGATATTTTATAGAAGATAGCAGCACCACCTCCTCTATGGATTTCACAATCTGATCAGTAAACATGATAGTCGTTTACTGTGGTAATGGAGTCAGGGAGAGATGCGTTGAGCCATGTTTCACAGACAAATATAATGTCGAATTTAGCCGTATTTAGTAAGAGGAGAAATTCAGGTATTTTATTTACAAGGCTTCTTGCATTGAGTAGCTTGCATTTAAGGCCAGTTGTTGTTGGAATAGAGGTAGTTGGGGGCGTGCATGCCTAGTTTTGGGTGATGTTGGATTGGATGGGGTGGGGTTGGATGCGGAGTGGGTTGTGTGACTTTCTTTTGATGCAGTCAGCTCTGTAGTCAATGTACAGGTCCTTTTCTCCATTGTCTAGACGGTTTTTGAGTTCTGCGCTTGTTGTTGTTGGACCTCTTGCTCTCTATCAACACTGATTGGGACTGGCCTTGGAGAAAGTAGCCAAATCAGTGCAGTACTGTGCCAGTAGACCTAAACCCCACAGCTAGCCCAAAAGGATACCATGATTGATGGTATCAAAAACCGCCAAGAGATCAAGGAGAGCAAGAGTGGATGCATGACCCTTATCTCACTCCCACCAGAGATCATCCACAAGCACAATCAATGCCATTTCTGTCCTGTAACCAGGCCTGAAACCCAGTGTCATCATTCCAAGTAATGGACTCTGGGAAGTGAGGACTCTGATACTTTGTTCAGGTTCAAGAGATCTTTTGCCTTCGGAAGTTGTGGAAGCTTCATTACTTGAGACTTTCAAGAAGAGATTGGACTGCCATTTGTCAAAAATGGTGTAGGGTCTCCAGCTTGGGAAGAGGGTTGGACTAAATGACCTACAAGATCCCTTCCAACTCTGGTAATCTATAATTTGTAATTTATTGAGTACATCATATCAGCACTTATAAAGGTGAAGCTAGTTCTAAATTATTCCCATGCTTAGGGATAGTTAAAAGAATAAGACCTCCTCACCCCCTTGTGTCTCTCAGGTTACATGAATCAATCAGTCCAGATGTAGCTTCCCAGTAAACCTCAACAGGTGTCCATTGACATAACCTTGATTCTCATGGTGGCTGGTGGATGTTATGGCTTGCCAGCTGAGGCACCCCATTCTTGAGTTCCCCCCATGCTCTCCCCCTCTCCCTTGAATGGCAATCAAGAAACGAAGCAGAAATAAATATGGCTTCAGCTGAAGTTGTTTTGCAGGCTGACACCCAGCTGAAGGATGTCCACATTATCTATTTCATCTAGGACCCTCTGGAGCTGCAGTGCAATAACTTTTTCTACCACCTTTCCTAAAAAAGTAGAGGTGATAAACTGGATGGGAAATTGTGCTGGCAGATGGGGCCTAATGATGGTTTCTTGAGGTGGGGGTGGATCAAGGCATCATTAAATGATGCCAGAAATACCCCTCCTGCAATGATGTAATCACTGCCTGGACTCACCTGCTGGTTGCTCTCTGAGGGCTTTTACCATCCAGAAGGGACAAGGATCTAATAAGGACAGCTGCAAAGAACCTATCTATTACCTCAGGTCCAATAGGGTCAAACTGTTCCTGGATAACTAGGCAAGTCTGTTCCCTGGGTATCTCTAATGGACCTGCTCCATGTGTGATCTCAAATTAAACAGATCTGAGCAATTTTATTAGATGCTTGACAACCCCATGAGTGTTTGTGTGAGCTTTCCTCCCCAAGGAGGGACCAGGGCCATCAGGCAACACTCTGTGGATGCAACAAGAATGGAGAAATAGTGGTGTTTCACTGCTCTTACCATCATCATGTAGGCTTTAATAGTGGCTGTGACTTATATCCAGTTGGTTTGTTCTGAGTTTTCTTCCAGTGGCACTCTAGCAGTCATTTGGGCTTTTTCAGCACCCTCAACTCTTCTGCAAACCACAAGGATTTTTGGGAGCATAGGGCCATGAGAGGGTGCATGGGCACAATCATTTCAGAATAACAGAGTTGGAAGGAACTTTGGAGGTCTTCTAGTCCAACCCCCTACTAAGGCAAGAAACCCTATACCAATTCAGACAAATGATTGTCCAATCTCTTCTTAAAAGAGGGCCTCTAGGCCTTGGCTGCTTTTTGATTCAAGATTGTGGCCAAAACCTCCCAGGGCTCCCATGGGAGATTTCCCCAGCTGCTGGAACCTAAGCAAGTCCACAAGGCCCAGTCTGTCTGCTATCTTGGATTCAAAATATATTCATTCTTTTTTTAAATCAAAGAAATGCACCACTCTAAAGTAGCAGTTGTTGAATAGTTTTTAATTTCAACCACGTCAATTTGAAACAACATCCGTATTTGAGATGCATGACAAAAAAAACCCAATGTTTCTCATATGAATTTGAAATTCTACTATTCAAAGAAAACCCTAACATGTAAGCATTTCTTACTTAGTTGATCACACTGGTATAGTTTGGCTCAGCATATGAAATTTTGATTCTATAAGTATAAACAATCAGATGTCAAACCTACCTGATTGAATTCCTACAGTAGAGTTGAGTCATATTCTTAGACTTAGCAGTTGTGTCATTTTAAATGAAACTTTGTTTTCAAGCTGTGTTGATATTTCTTTCCTGTCTATGTATGCTTTGAATTATTTTGAGTTTGAGGTTTTTTACACAGTAAACCCGGGACTCTGGAGCCAACAGCATTATCTCTGTAGATCGCTTAAAGTAAAGTCACAAAGATCTAGCAGTGATATTTGCTTTGGTTTCAAGCCATTGGAATGTTTTAAGGCACAAAGCACTAGGCAAGCAAAAGCACAGCTTCTGGAATTCTTTCTTTGTTTCATCACAAACAGTGCAGTGTGAACAAATAGCACTTGTAGAATTCTGGATAATCAAATAGTCTTCTCCTTGGAGTAGAAACTGCTTCAACTTTATTTTTAACCTAAAAGACAGTTTGTTCATTCATCTATGCCTATATTGTTCTATTTGAAGCAGATTCTTGGCTGTGGTTGCTGCTATGAACGCCAAATGACTGAAGAAATTTCAGGTGCCAGCAGATTTTTATAAAGAAACGTTAAGATAATTTTTAAAGTAAATAAATATATTCAGATTCAATTTTAGATGATTAATAGCACACTGAAATAAAAAAGTACCACAGCATCTGTGTTAGCCTGGGTAAAAATACTAAACTGCTAAATGTCACATACCAGTCAAAAATTGAGTTTTTATTAATTTCAAAAGAACCAACTATGAAATAATTTTATTGGAAGATTGTCATTTACAACAGATACTCAGAAAAGTAGATAAATATAGAAACATTTTGATAATTGCAGTGACAAAAGAAAAGTAAGATGGGTTAAAAATAGCAGGAGAAATTTTTGTCTAGGTTCTTGTCCCGTTTCCTCTGAGTTCCTGTTTTTGATTCATCAAAGCCTACCTTTGCTATTTAATGCCCAAATGCCCTCAAGTAGATTATATCCATGAGAGATGTCTAAGAAAGAGGACCCAAAAGCCAATGTGATAATCACAACCTTTATTAAAGGTAAATACTTACAGGAGTAAACATGTAATGTCCCTGTGACAGACAACGGATATGTATGCTGTATTCTCCCATGGCATGTCCATGGCAGAGGCTGGTTTGTAACACTTTTATAGCTATGTGCAAAATAAGGTTTGTGAAAAAGTAACTCATCAGCGAAATGCTCTTCCCATGAACTCCTCAGTTTTTCTGTACTTGGCACAACCACATTGTGGGTTCTCAGATATATTCTGCATCATGCTGGGTATTATTTTTATACTCTGCACTTGGCAATTATTAAACATGGCATTGGTTTGGTTCAAAGTATATATGTACACAGGTTGTTATAAAGGGCAGCAGCAGGAACTTTTAAAATTACAATTTCCTTATGTCTCTTAAAACTTTCTGGCCAGGTCTGCTGTTCCACAGAGATGTATCCAGATAGAAATATGCTGAAAGAGATATTTCTTATCAAGGCTTTTTATGTCATTTCCCCATCCTCACATTGAATACCTGGAATGCATGTTGTAGGAAAGATATTGCAGATTACTTTTTTCTTGTTTTAGAAAATATCCTAGTATGGCATGGATCAAAGTCAAATTCTACAGAGATGCTGAAAAATAGTGCCCTTGGTTCTTTAACAACAGCAAGCGCCAGTCTATCATTGTCAGTCATACCATCTGTGATACAAGATGAAACTATGGTAAGTCTTGTATGAATATAATTAAAACAGCATTTATAAACTATATTTGAAGGCTTTGCACATATTTTATATTTTGCACATATTTTATATTTATATTTTGGATACTGTCATACAGCAATTTGGTTTAGGTTCTTGTATCTAGGCATAATATGGTTGGTTTATTGGCAAATTAGAATATGCTGCTTGGGAGGATTGGACTAATCATATCAATGTCTAGTTTACATCTTGAAAGATTCCAAAATAACATTTTGATAAATTTATTTAATTACATAACAGCTTTCTAAAATACCTTCTTTGTTATTCTCTTCTGAAGCTTATATTTTAGGAAGATAGGAGACTATGTTTTAAAAAAGGATTTTTATTTTTAAATATACATCAGTATCACTATATAAACAGTGTGGCCTCTGAGTATAATTCATTTTCATACAAACAGCAGCAGCAGCAGCAGCAGCAGCAACAACAGCAACAACAACAACAACAACAACAACAATAATAATAATAATATAAAATAAGAATAAAAATTATAAATAAATAGTAAATAAATCAAAAGACTAATATTTCAGGGAGATTCACTATCACCACTTCTATTTGTCATTGCATTGTTCCTCTGTCAACAACACTGAATAACTCAGGCCATGGCTATCAAACATCAAAAACATCTGCCAGACTATTCCACCTCCTTTACATGGATGATCTGAAGCTGTATGGAAAAACACCATTTGAAATAGAATCGCTGCTCAACACTATTCGAATATATAGCCAAGATACTGCAATGGAGTTTGGATTGGACAACTGTGCCACACTCACTATCAAACAAGGAAAAATAGTGAAAACTGACTTCCGGTTTGAAGTTTCTTCGGCGACAGACAGAAATCCGTGATCGTGCGCGGTTTCTGTCTGGGCTCGCCGCTGGAGCGCCCCGAGCCAGCTGGTTTCGGGGCTAAGCCACCCCTTAGAGGTGGTGAAGAGGGGGGAGACCGCCAGCAGGGTCGAGGAGAGCCGCATCTCTCCTCCTCTGCTGGCCATTACTCCCTTTCCCAAAGGCAGTTGCAGCGGTGGTCAGAAATGGCCACCACAAAGAAGAACTTGACTGGAAAAGAATGTGCAGGAGGAAGATAAGAGGTGAAAGTTTTGGCTGACTGGGTTAAATTGTAAAAGCAACAAATAGGGTACCCTAGAATTTAAACTTACAAAAAATAACATCGTTCCCAAAGAAGAGTCGGAAGCAGTGAAGGAAAGTGAAAAGGGAAAGGTTTGGCTTTTTTTTCTTCTCTCTCCTTCCCTATACTGACAACTAAGAGACTTAAATAAGAAATCAGAAAAATCCGCTTTGACATCAATAGGCAATTAAGCTGAAAATAAAACAAAATGCCAAAGGGATAATAAAGATTTCTGGACATTAAAAATTTTCTTTTTCATAAGCAGGAAGGGAGAGAAAAAGAATAAGGATCTGGAAGAGGGAGGAGACTGCCTGGAATTAAAAAGAATCTACAGTAAAACTTCAACAAGACTTCTAAAAGATACGTTTTAACTGAAACTTTGTAACTAAATAGTAACCCCAGGAAGAGAAAGTGAAAAAAAAGAACAAAAAGAAACAGCTTGCATGTATTTGGATTATTTGGTGATCTTTGGATTCTTGGTTATTATATTTGAATGACTAAAATCAATTGGGTGGTTGTTTAAAGATTTATACAATGTCACCACTTCTGGATGAATTGAAAATGGAACTTAAAAAGTACAAAGAAGATGCACAAGAAGGGAAGGGTTCTTTTGGCTTCGTTTTTCAATTCTTAGAAATGGAGATTTGGAACTATGAGAAACAACAAGAAACGACTGCAAAGCAAGAAGACTGGGACAAAGAAGAAGCCATCTTTAATGAACAAGCAATTTTATGTGGGGAAGATAAAGGAAAGGGGGGGGGAAGAGAATGGAGAATTTAAGACTTAAAAAAACAACCAAAGAAAAAATAATAATTCAAAAAATAAGTATAATACTGGAAAGCAACAGAAAAGGGGAATACAGAAGAGAGAAATAGAGGTAGAGAGACAAGGGGGTAAAAAGGGGAGAGAGAAGAAGAGAGGGAAGAAGGAAAGGAAAAGACGTTACAAAGGACCGGAGCAAGATATAGAAAAACAGGACCTATTTAGAGATAATGGATGAAAATCTAACTGAAAAAGGGATTCTGTAAAGGTACATAAGATTGTATTGTTATATTAGTAATAGAAATAACTTTAGAAAATTGGAAACAACGTATGATTAAAATGAGGGATAAAATAGTGTAATTTAGTGAAATGTTTGTGAATAAAATAAGTGAAATAAAATAAAATAAAATGAATTAGGAAGGAATGGGAACATTTTAATTAGTTAATGTTTTATAAAATATAAGTGAAGGGGGGGGAATTAACTATTGAAAGCTTCTAATTGTTCCCATAGAAGTATGATATTTAATTGAAAAGTAATGTTAAAGATGTTAAGACTTTAATGAATATTAATATTAATGATAGAATTGAATTGGAATGGAATGTTGTTTTAATTATATACATTTATATTTTTTTCTTTTTTTAAGAATACAGTGTGTATTTTAAGAATGTACCAAGCAGAATCCGAATGGAAGTTATGTATTATATTGAATGTTATAACTTTAGGGAAAAGATATAAAGGCGTCATACTCCAATCAGTAACTAGAGGAGAAATTTTGTTTAATGAGAAAAGATAATAGATAATTGAAACAGGACAGACAAAAAATATAAATACAATGATTTGAATTGAGATGAGATAATTAAAATAAAATTGAGAAAATTAAAAGAGGGGAGAAGCTATGTAGAAAATGTAAAATAGTAATAAGATATGGAATAGCATATAAAAATGAGCATGAACCTGAATTTGTGTCTGTACGAAGAAATGTAACCTGGGATTACGCGACTTTCAAAAAAGATGTTTTATTTGTATTTTTTTTTCTCTTTGTGAAATCTCAAATAAAATTTACAAAATAAAAAGAAAAATAGTGAAAACTGAAGAAATCAAGATGCTCCATGAAAATAACATTAAGAGTCTGGATGAAGATGATTACTACAAATACCTGGGTATCTTTCAAGCTGACAACATCAAGCATACTGAAGTCAAGAAAAAAATAGAGATGACTACATCAAAAGGGTGAAAAAGATCTTAAAGTCCAAACTCAATGGAGAAAATACCTTCAAGGCAATCAACACCTGGGCAATACCAGTCATTAGATACATAGCTGGAATAGTGAACTGGATTCAAACAGAATTAAAAACAACGGATAGGAAGACCAGAAAAATAATGACAATGAATCATGTTCTTCATCCTCACAGCGACATTGACAGACTTTACCTACCAAGGCAAATAGGTGGGCGTGGAATGTTGCAAGTACATCAGATAGTTGAAGAAGAAAAAGGGGCTTTGGAAGATATCTTTGGAAGGACAGTGAAGAAGATGCACTTCTTCATTAGTATGTCTTCATTAACTGAAGTTAATATGCCAGGAAGGCTTGCTGGCTACCGGAGAGACCAAATTGGCCTACAAGAAAGATCAAATGAAGAACAGAACGGAGGCATGGGAAGACAAAGCACTACATGACCAGTACATTAAAAAATAGCAGGGAAAGCAGATAATAACAAAACCTGGCAATGGCTAAGAGCAGGAAAGTTAAAGAAAGACACCCAGGGATTAATTCTGACTGCGCAAAACCAAGCCTTAAGAACAAATGTATACAAAGCCAGAATTGAGAAGACAGGAACAGACAGTAAGTGCCATCTATCCAAAGAACCTGAAGAAATAGTGGACCACCTGATAAGCTGCTGCAAGAAGATTGCACAAACTGACTACAAGCAGTGGCATGACAAAGTAGCAACAATGGTGCATTGGAAGATCTACAAGAAATATAATTTGCCTGTAAGCAAGAACTGGTGGGATCATAAAATAGAAATAGTCATAGAAAATGAAAAAATTAAATTGCTCTGGGACTTCAGAATCCAGACAGACAGGCACATGCCACATAACACCCAGACTTAACAGTTGTCAATAAGAAAGACAAAAAAGTCTGGACATGGATGTGGCAGTGCTTAGAGACAGCAAAATAGAAGAGAAAGAACTGGAGAAGATAACAAAATACAAAAACCTACAAATAGAAATAGAACGATTATGGCAAAGGCAAGCAAGGATAGTACCAATAGTAATAGGTACCTTGGATGCAGTCCCAAAATAATTGGAGCACCACTTGAAAACCATAGGCACTGACAAATTTGCCATCAGTCAATTGTAGAAGGTAGCTTTACTTGGAACAGCTTCCATCCTGCGGCAATATCTGTAACACCATCAAACATCCAGATGTGCCTATCCCAGGTCCTTAGTAAGGACTTGATAGGTAGACAAAAATGCCAGTCTGAACATCTGGCTGACTCTGCCATTAATAATAATAATAATAATAATAATAATAATAATAATAATAATAATAATGATAATAATAATAATAATAATATAATAATAATAATAATAATAATAATAATAATAATAATAATAATAATAATAATAATAATAATAATAAATAACCGAGTTGCTAAAATCATTCACTGGAAACTATGCCAAAAGTTTGGATTTGAGTATAGTAACAACTACTGGGAACATCAGGTTGAGAAGGTTCTGGAAAATAAAAAAGTCAAGATCTTGTGGGACTTCAGAATTCAGATGGACAGGCATTTGGCCCACAATACACTTGACATAACAATAGTTGAGAAGAAAAGGGTTTGGTTCATTGACATTGGTGATGCACGAATTGTAGACATGCAGCAGGAAAAGTCACAAAGTATCAGGACTTAAAAATTGAAGTCGAGCGACTTTGGAAAAAGAAATCGTATGTTATCCCAATTGTAATTGGAGCCCTTGGAGCAATACCTAAAGGGCTGCCTTGCTATTTGAAAATCCTGAATTTATCAGACTTGAATACCCTGATTCTACAAAAAAACACCCTACTTGGAACAGCTTATATCCTCCAAAGCTATATGAACAGTTCCTAGATCCTTGGTTAGAACTCGAGCTGTTGAGTTACCAACCAGCCCCAAAGACTCTGAATCTCACTAAAGATTAAATAATAATAATAATAATACTCATCATCATCATCATCATCATCATCATCATCATCATCATCATCATCCTGACTACAAACAATGTCACAACACAGTTTCTTTACACCTCAAGATTATTAATCAGTTCCATTTAAATAGTCCAGGTAGCTTCCACAGATCAAAAGTCACTTTATTTTACTTAAGAGTCTTCCTTGTTCTCACAATAGAGTCTCCGGTAATCATAAAGTACATAGTTATAGAACAGTAAGTATTACCACAATCCTCCAGATAAATGTTGTTTGTTTCTCTTATCAGGAATTTTCCTAGGCTTGTAGGGGTATGAATATTTTCCATTCACCAGTAGATGGCAGCCTCAGCTTAAGTTTCAGTGTTGTTACAAGTCTTGATAAATTGATTAATCCAATTTTAGTTCAATTTATGAAAGTTGGCTATTCAAATAGATATAGTTGGCTATTCAAATAGATAGTTCCAGCATTTTATAATGCCTTTCCAAAACAACACCTACCCAGTTTAAAAATCCTATTTTCTTTTTTTTTTTTAAAGGTCTTTAGCTTTTCTCTTCTTAGTTCCTTTTGGGTCTAGGATTTTTCTTTCTATGGTTGTTCACCACTTTAAGAAATAGTTCTAAGAGTCTCTTTTCCTGGATTTTCTTTCTGTTTTTTTAAGGTTAGGGTCTAAATAAAAAAGGAATCTTCTCACCCTGCTCCAGTTGTTTTTCTGCAGTCCAGGTTATGTGTGGTTTAATGTGCTGCCTTGATCCTGCACATGCCCAGATGGGGCTTCACTCACTTTCACAGCTCACTTCCTTGTGGTCTGCAGAGTGCTGCTTTCTGCACACTGGAGGTTGAAGATCCTGCCTAGATAAATGTTAAAGAAATGGTAATATGAGATGAGGAAGTAAATGAGTCTTCCCACCTCTGTCCCCCAGGATTCAATCTTAAGCAATCTTAAAATCTTATTGTTTGAATATTTAAATCTTAGTGATTGACCCTTGGATTTGCAGATATAATTAATTTTGCTTAATTGTAGGATATTGTTTTGACAATCCTTTACATACATACACTACAGAGAAACAGGTAACAATATCAAGCTAAAGTTAAAGTGCTCTTTTATGTTGAATTGTTTTGAATTATGAATTTGGATTAAAATTTTGTGGCTCATTTGAAGTGACTCCTGGGAGACAGTTCAGTTATTTCTGCTATATAAATTGTTGTGTGGCTTGGAGATGACACTTGAAGATGGGAGTTATTGCTTTCATTTTGAGAAAATAAACTCTTCAGAAATTATGAATGGCATTGGCATCTAGGAGCACTTACCATATTTTTTGCACTATAAGACGCACCTGACCATATGATGCACCTAGGTTTAGAGGTTTAGAGGAAGAAAATGGGCAATGGCAAAGACAGAAGAGGCAGGGTTCAGCATTGTAAAATAACCCCGCCACCAAGGCCCTTATTTTTCGTTCCCTAAGATGCACAGACATTTCCACCCATTTTTTTTGGGGGGGGGGTGCATCTTATGGAACAAAAAATACTATTAGTTATAGACATTTGACTGATAGAATTTCCCTGATTGTCGTCATGTTAATGACCTGCAAGAGCTAGTAGCCTCTCGTACAGTGGGTTCTTTCTAATTCCTTCCAAGTAAACCTGGTGACTGTTCTCCAGCCATCCCCATCATCTTAACTTCTTTTAAGAATTCTTTATGTACTTATAACCACCATTGAGCCCAAAATTTCGGTAACTGACTGAGACATTTGTTAAGTGAGTTTTGCTGCATTTTATTATATTTCTTGCCACTAGTGCTCTTAGATGTTTTTTAGTGAATCACTGTGCTCCTGGATGTTGTTAAGTTAATCACTGCAATTGTTAAATTAGTAACCTGGTTGTTAAGTCAATCTGGCTTCCCCAATAACTTTGCTTGTCAGAAGGTTGAAAAAGATGATCACATGTCCCTGAGGACATTGCAATTGTCATAAATATAAGTCAGTTAGCAAGCATATGAATTTTGATCACATGACCATGGGGATGCTGCAATGGTTAAGTGTGAAAAGCCAACTTAAATCACTTTCTTCAGTGCTATTATCACTTCAAATGGTCACAAAATGAACTGTTGTAAGTTGAGGACTACCTGTACTTGTATGTCCCTGATCAAGTTACACAGAGCAAAAATGGCTCACATGACAAGACAACTTGCTGCTTTTAGTTGAAAGTTTTATTCAAAAGTTTGATAAGATGATAATGCTTGTAGAGAATGTGCAGAGACATTTAGTTTTGGATTATTAGATGCACAAAAGGACTTTGATTTGAACCAAAGAGATATTCCTGTAGCCAGAGAACTTAATTGATTCCACACCAGGGGTGTCAAACTCAAGGCCTGGGGCTGGATCTGGCCCACGGGGTACTTAGGTCTGGTCCCCAGGGCTATCCTGGAAATAGCAAAGGACTGGCCTGTGATGCCTGTGCCAGCAAAGATGAAGCTTGCGAGGGCCGTGCATGGCCACCCCCAGCTCCACTTTCACTGGTAGAGAGTTGTAGGAAGGCCGTAACAGCCGAAAATGGAGCTCAGGAGCCTGTTTTCACTGGCAGAGCACTCAGGCCAGCACAGCAACCCCCCAACACAAGTTATGTCATGCTGGCCATGCCCACTCTGGCTACACTCACCCAGCCCCCTGAGGTCAAATAATTCGGATGCAGCACTCAATGAAATAGAGTTTGACCCTTGTTCCACACTCTCTTTGAGGCTTAAATCTGCATTTTGTCATAATATTAGTCTGACTGAACAGGGAAGTGACATTATTTTTTCCTACAAAGACTCAGGGAAATTGGACAATGGATTTACTACACTTAAATGAAAATCACTTCTATCTGGACTTTGGTGGTAAGATAAGTTGTTGTGGAGACTAAATTTATTATACTTAATTAGACAATAATGGATAAGAGATGGCTTTAAGAAGCAAATGTGGATATTTGATCCAGGAAGAATTACTTTTAATTTTTGGGATGATTTGGGATAGATAAGATGTCATGGTAAATTTTCTACGAGTGGTTTACAATAATAGTTTGTTAACAAAGAGTTTTGAAACCTTAATTTTGTCTTTTTTATTACTATCTTTCTTATTAATTATTTTGTCATTAATATAGTACATAGAGACAAACTATGCATCAATAATTTGCAAATAAATTTACTTGTTTAAAAAAGGGGGATGCAGAAGGGGTGGGAATTAATATTGTAGTAATATATTAATCAATATTCACTTGGGGATAATATGTGTATATGTTTTTAATGCACCTTTTATCCCTTAGTTATCCAATTCCTATTTGTTTTTCAATTTCTCCTTCTCATTTAAAATATGTTTGTATCTTACAATTTTTCCCATGTCCATCACACTTGGGTGTGTTAGTGCCTCCATCATGGAGAGCCAGACTGATATTTTCAAGTAGTATTTTTCCTTGATTTTTGCCCATACTGAGAGTAGGGCATTTCTAATGTAGTGTCCCTGAAAGTATTTATGTGCTGTATATTTCTCATACCATAGAAAGGCATGCCACCCCAGTTGTAAGTCATGTTCCTCCAGTACAAGTAATCATCTATGTCTCAGGGTTATCCATTTTTTTAGCCAGATAAGGTCAGCTGCTTGATACTATATTTCCCAGTTTGACAATCCAAAACCTCTTTTATTGATAGAGTCTTGCATTAATTTCAACCTAATTGTTGCCTTTCTGCCTTGCCATATAAATTTGGTTACCATTCTATTTAATTCCTCGAAATATTTCCTGTCTAGTTTTATTAGAATTGTTTGTAACAAGTACAACAGTCTCGGTAAGATATTCATTTTAATGTTGGCTATTCTTCCTAACAGTGATAATTGCATGTTTTCCCACTTTTCCAGATTCAATTTAATTTGCTGTGTTATTTTTAAGTAATTGTCTTCTTTTATAGTTACACATCTTGCTGATAGATGTATTCTCAAATATTTTACTTTTTTAACTATTTGGCTATCTATCTTTTCCATTAAATATTTTTTCTTTTCCTTTGTAAGATTTTTAGCTAAGATTTTAGTTTTCTCTTTGTTTATTTTCAGTCCTGCAACATCACAATTTTTCTATTTTCTTTATTAGTTTGATCTCATTTTTTGCAGTTCTTCCATAATAAACACCAATTGTATGGAAAAGCTTGTAGTTGGTATTGTTCTTTTTTTATCTCCATGCCTTATATTTCTATTTCTTGGCAGATATTTCTATTTAACACTTCCAGAGTCAGAATAAATAATAAGGGGGACAGTGGGCGTCTTTGTCTTGTGCCTCTTTTAATATTAATATTTTTTGTTATGTCCTCATTCACACTTTTGCAGTCTGTTTTGTATATATTGCCTTGATCGTATTGATGCATTTCCCCCCAGATTTCATATATTTTAGCTGCAGTATCATGAATTGCCAGTTTACATTGTTGAATGCTTTCTGCGGGTCAAGAAATATCAGCACCATTGGTATTTCAACAGAAAATTGAAATAATTGAAATAATATTCCAATGTGTTCAGAATTATTCTCATTTTATTTTTGATTTGTCTATTTGGCAGGAAATCATTCTGGTCCCAATGTATAATTTCATTTAGGAATCTCTTCAATCTTTCAGCTATTATTGATATATAAATTTTAGAATCCACATTTAAAAGTGAGATGGGTCTATAGTTTTTAATCTGCAATAAGTCTGCATCTTCTTTTGGTATGAGGGTGATATTTGCTTCCATCCAAGATTTTGGTATCTTAGCTTTTAGTAAGACTTCATTATAAACTTCTAGTAGTACCAGTCCGGGGGTGGGGGGGTGTCTTGTAATTGTTTATAGAATTCTGCCATTAAGCCATCTGGTCCTGGAGTTTTATTATTATTCTGTTTCTTAATTGCCTCTGTTAATTCAAACATTGTTATCCTTTCATTTAGTGTAGATCTTATTTCTTCAGAAACTTTTGGTAATCTGACCTCTTCTAGATATTGTTTTATTTTATCCTCTTGATCATACAGATTTTCAAAATAGTTCTGAATTATTATTATTTTTGCTGAAATTTTGATGCTGTAGTGTACCTTTCTCATCTATCACACTTTGTATCTGTTTTTTTTTCTTTTTTTAATTTATATGCCAACCATCTTCATGGTTTATTGGCTTTTTCAAAAAAGTTTTGTTTTATACTCTTAATTTTGCATGCTAATTCTTCTTTTTCAAGTAGGGTCAGTTTGTGTTTTATTATTTCCATTTGGTTTTTGAGCTTCTTTTCTTCGTTTTTTCTACAATTCCAGTTCCAATCTGTTATATTCTCCCTCCACTGTTCTTTGCTGTTGTTTTCTTTTATTTTTCCTTCCTGTATAAGAAATAGCTAGTCCTCAGAAGTATGCCTTTGCTTTGCCCCATACATTTTATAGCGAGATCTCTTTCTTTTTATTTTCTTTGAAGAAGAATATCATTTCTTTTTCTATTGTTTGTATGAATTTCTTGTCTTTTAATATGAATTGATTCAACATCCATTTCACTTTTTTCTTGTATCCTTTCCATTTAATCCTGTCTGAATTGTGATGTGCCCATATATTTGGTTCTATTTCTATTTCCTGTATATTGCTGCTTAGTTCTGGTGTCATCCATGCCCTGTCTATCCTTGACCAGGATTGAGCTGTCCGAGTAGTATGTGTATTGATTTTTCTCTGAGTTTCTTTCTCTTCATATATCTTGGATGTTCATTTCTGCCACCAGTTTAAAGGAAGATTTTGGTAAAATTTTCCTTACCTGTACTACTTCTGTATTCTAGTTTTACATGTGTGATTGTATTTAAAATCTCCTATTAAGCAAATGTTTTCATAGTCCAATTCTGCAATTTTAACAGATAACCGATAATCAGAGTTGGAAGGGACCTTGTAGGTCATCTAGTCCAACCGCGCGCCCAAGCGGGAGACCCTACACCTTTTCTGACAAATGGCAGTCCAGTCTCTTCTTGAAAGTCTCAAGTGATAACACTGTCACAATTTCCGAGGGTAAACTGTTCCATTGGTTGATTGTTCTCACTGTCAGAAAGTTTCTCCTTATTTCCAGGTTAAATCTCTCCTTGTTCAGTTTCCATCCATTATTCTTTGTTTGGCCTACAGGTGCTTTAGAAAATAGCTTGACCCCTTCCTCTCTGTGGCAGCCCCTCAAATATTGGAAGACTGCTATCATGTCTCCTCTGGTCTTTCTCTTCACTAGACTAGCCATGCCCAGTTCCTGTAACCGTTTTTCATATGTTTTACTTTCCAGTCCCCTAATCATCCTGGTTGTTCTTCTCAGCACACTTTTTAGAGTCTCAACATCTTTTTTATAATGTGGTGACCAAAACTGGATACAGTACTCTAGGTGTGGTCTTACTAAGGCTTTATAGAGTGATATTAGTACCTCACTTGATCTTGATTGTATCCCTCTGTTAATGCAACTTAGAATTGCATTAGCTTTTTTGGCTGCAGCTGCACACTGCTGGCTCATATTTAGCTGGTTGTCCACTAAGACTCCAAGATCCCTCTCACAGTTACTGCTATTGAGCCTGGTTTCACCCAGTCTATATGTTTACTTTTGTTTTTTCTTGCCTAAGTATAGGACTTTACTTTTCTCTACATTGAATTTCATTTTAGATATGGTCCAGTGTTCTAGTCTGTCAAGATCCATCTGGATCTTGAGTCTATCTTCTTGGGTGTTAGCTATTCCTGCCAGCTTAGTATCATCTGCAAATTTGGTAAGTTCCCCTTCTACTCCCTCATCTAAATCATTCATGAAGATTTTAAAGAGTACTGGGCCTAAGACAAAACTTTGTGGCACCCCACTGCTTACTTCCCTCCATGTAGACTTAGACCCAGTAAGGACTACTCGTTGAGTATGGTTTATCAGCCAGTTGCGAATCCATCTAGTGGTGGTGTTATCTATTCCATTTTTTTCTAGTTTACCAAGAAGTAGGTTGTGGTCTACTTTGTCAAATGCCTTGCTGAAATCTAAATATATTATGTCCACAGTATTTTGCTGGTGTACTAATTTAGTCACTACATTGAAGTATGAAATAAGATTGGTTTGGCATGATCTGTTTTTAACAAACCCATGCTGACTGCTAGTTATTACTTTACTTGTTTCTATATGTTGGCAGATCTGTTTTTTAATTATCTTTTCCAGTGTCTTCCCGGGTATTTATGTTAGGCTGATTGGTCTGGATTTATTTTTTTTCCCCTTTTTTGAAGATAGGAACCACATCAACTCTTTTCCAGGCCTCTGGTAGCTCCCCGGTGCTTCAGGATTTTTGAAAGATATGGTGCAGTGTTCTGAGATTATTTCTGCCAGCTCCTTTAAAACTCTGGGATGTAATCTTCTGTTAATTTTCTCCTGGCATTTCCCATAAAAATCTTCTTGCTTGTTGTTTGGTGCATAAATTACTGTCAAAAGTATCTGTAATTTATTGTTACTTCCACCATTAATATTCTCCCTTCTTTGTCTGCATATATAGATTTGGCTTTTATTGTTTTTTTGATGTATAAGACCATCCCCAATTTCTTTTGTTGTGCCAATGAGTATAGTTTCCCAATTTTGGGGTACTCTAAGAGTTTATTGTATTGTCTTTTTGATATGTACTTCTTGTAAGCAAATTATATCTAAGTCAATTTTTTGCATTTTTGTAAAAAGTCTCCTTTTCATGGGAGAGTTTAGTCCAATAATGTTAATTGATAGTGTTTCTTCTTTCATTGTGTCACTTATAAGTTGGTTTTGCCATTCTAGTTGTTCTTGTTTGTCTCAGCTCTTTGTTCTTATTCCTTTTTGTTCTACTTGTCTCTCTTGTTCAACTTCATTTCTTTCTTGTTGCTTAATCATAGTTTCATCTGTCATTAAATCTCTTGTCCTCTATTTTCTTCTTCCTCTATTCTTGTTTGTTGCTCCTGTAGTGTAAAGTAATAGTTGTAGAATTCAAATGTACTATCTAGGGAGTTCAATCTGTGTCTTCTATTATTCCAGGTAACCAAAATTCCCTCTGGAATCAACCATCTAAAGTTTACTTGATGTTTAATTTGTCCTGCTTCCACAGATCTCTAACTCTTCTGGGTACTTGTTTTAGCACCACAATATCTCTTCCTTTATATTTCAGAGTTTCTTCTTTTATTTTTTTGAGAATTTCTGCTCTTATTGTTTTTTCACAAATCTTATCTGTACCTCCCTTGGGAGTTTGTTCTTTTTATTATAGCGAGTGTGGATTCTGAACACTTGGTCTATCTCCACCCTCATCTCATGTATTGTTATTTGTAATGTTTGAGCCAAGAGGTCTACTATCAACTTAGCTATATTTTCTTATTCCCCTTTTCTGATATTCTGAAACCTCAAGAAGTGTTCAGCCTTTTTCATTTGCAACTGAATGGCTGGTCCTTCAAGTTCTTTATTGGCCTGTGTTAGTCTCTGATTAATTTCCTCCGGGGGGGTTTTCTGCTTGTTCTAATTTTTCTTCAATTATTTTAACCTTTTCCTCATTTTGGGGTAACATTTGTTGAAAAGTCCCCAGTTTTTCATCCATACTTTGCATTTTCCCCTTAATCTCTCCCATCTCAGTTCTCATCTCACAGTCCTTATTTCAGTATGGTTCTTGGTTATGACCTCTTGTAATGATTGGAACAATGTTTGCATCTCTTTTTGAGTTGTATTCATTTTTCCTATTGAATTAAGCTTTTTATTGAACTTTGGCTTGAAGGGTTTAATGTTGCTGATGATGAGATGGATGATGGGGAAGATGATGGAGCTGATTCAGTGTTTTTCCCTAATCCAGTTAGATTTGAATTTGACATTTTGAATTTTATCAATATATCAGCAACTTTCTATAGTGTACCCTGCCACCCTTCAAATTTCTCCCAGATTTTTCACTCCCTCTTCATGCCCTTTTTAATATTAACCAGTAATGCTCTTTTCCCCACAATTTTTCCTTCCCTTTCAATCCTAATTTCACTATCTTTATCTTTAGTTTTAACTCTAAAGTCCACACAGATTATGTCTAAAATGTCTAAATAGTCTCTTCAATCATATATTCCTCTTATAGGAAATGATGTTTGTAATCCACAAGGCCCACAAAAAAACAGTAGTTGCATGTCTCCTCTGTTTAGCAGATCAAAAAGTCTCCAATTAGCTTCAAGTTAAGTCCACATTTCACTCTGTCCAATGTATCCATAATCCCCAAAAAGTCAGATGATCTCAAGGACAAGTTTCTATATCTTCCCTGTCTGTTTCTAAGTATCCAGTGAAAGCAGTTTGCAGATGTTAATTCCACAGGGCAACACCCAAATAGTTTTTTCAGCTCAGTTTAATTCCAAGGAACCCAAGCTTTTTGTATTGCATCAGACTGTTCAAAATCTTCTCCCTGTGCTTGAGCAGTTCCACCAGCAGATGGTGTCCTTACTCTCTCCATTTTCACCTGAATCTACTTCAAACATCGCTTCTACAAAGTTCTTTTGGATTACAATATATACTAAGTATCAAAAAGTATCTTAAATATAAAAAAAAACTTAGCAAGATGTCCACAAGCAAGCCACCTGGAACTCCAACCCATTAATCATCTATTTTTACCAAATACTTTCTTTTCTGTCAGCAGCTCATGTATTTAGTTGCCGCCATTCTAGAGAGATGAATAAAAACCACCTCCTCTCTTTTAGAGTCTTGTCCTCAGAAAGATGTTAATTTCTGGGGTAAATTCCTCAAAAGGAATTGGAAGTTAACAGTAGCTAACCCAGATCACATATGCTGTTTTCTGCTCATCTCCTTTATTGCTCTTTCATCGGAACTGTCACAGCCTTGGTCCGTCTAGTTTAATGGCCGTCCCTGTCAGGACGAGAGGTTTTCCAGGATCAAACAGTGAGTTTGCAGACTCCCTGTGATTGGTGAAACTTCCCCCTCTGCCTCCACCATCTCTCCAGGGTGGTTTGGACTCAATTGGATTTCCTGTCAGGTAGAATATGGTGGCTTAACACAGAGTCTTGTGAAAGCTCGCCATTCTTGCTGTGACATCAGCTCTGCCCCTCTTTTTTTCCCACCAGAATTGCTTATACTGTTGAAGTTCCAACATTTTAAAATTTGGTAATGATGAGAAGCACTGATGCAGATATTTCATTAAATAGTTATTTTAGCAAACATTGAATAAATAACTGTAATCACAAGATATGTGCAGCTGAAATGAGACAATGTTTGCAAAAGAAAATGCTTTTAGGATGCTAAATTGTGTTGATGGTTCTCTTCTGCTTTGTAAATTGAAAATAAGAGTTTGGAAAAAACAGAAAAACCATTTTCAGATTGCAAACATATTTTCCTTTTTTTAAAAAAAAAAACCATTAGACAAATCCTGTTTCCTTATCCAGTGCTGTTCCCCCCACCACTTTTTAATGCATTAGTTTTATTCTGTATTTACAAAATATTTGCATAGATGCTTTTTTATCTTTTTGAAACTATACCTATACTTAAACTATAGTTTAATTCAAAAGTCGAATTAGTGGAAGCATTTATGAGCAGTAATTGAGAATGATAATTAGCAAAGTTGGATCATAAAGTGATTTTATAAATTTTATTAGAAAAGTTAGACAGTAGGGATATCATGTTAATAAATCTAAGATTTTACCATTTGTACAGTGCTATTTTTCTTGTGTATTATTTATTTTTATAATTATAGTTGTGATTACTATTTATATGCTATTTTTTGTGATTGGATCACATTTGTAATGGTTTATTATAAATAAATTTCTATCTATTACCCATTATCCTACCAATAGTTTCAAAATATGTTATGGTTTCTCTATTCTCCTTAGCAGTTCTTCTGAAAAAAACTACTTTTTAAAGTTCAATCTTCTCCTGTTTGTGTGTATATACAATTTAACCAACAGATCCAATCCTGAACAAGAAACACTAATGACTTATGACTTGCATACATCATTGTAGATGATTATGACAGCATAAATGCAACTCATCCTGCCCATAAAAGCATCCTGTTTTTGTTTTTATACAGACCAGCTTCTCAGTGTGACCATTATTCTCTTTTCATATCTTAGCTCAACTTTTTGTCTTGCTCTGCTTTTTATTCTAGAGTCATTTAAAATTAATTTTCCTATTCCTCCCCCTATAATTTCTCATCCCTTTCTCCTTTATTTCATCATTCTTTCTCATATCATTGCAAAATTATTTAGCTTCTTAATCAAACCTGTAGCTTTAATTTCTGTGTTAATTATTCTGATGTCCTTGTTCTTTACCTGTTTTCTTCTGCTTTGTCAGTTTATTGAAACATTTGTAACTTTCAGTGATAGTATTAAGTTAATTATCCAATCTCTTAATTTCTTTCTGTTTTAATCTACTTGGTCAGGATTGCAGGCATTGCTTTCATTGTTAGAGCCCAACCAATTTTCCAAGGGATCAAAAATAATGTGGGATAATCTTAGTACATCAGGCCAAAGCATTTTAGCACAGTCTTCTTCCTGATGGTGTTAGAGTTTTATATGGCCTCTTGCCATTCAACTTCTCTCCCAGGGACACCTCCATATTCTGCTCAGGTGAGTAGTATAGCTGTGTTGTTCTTAGGTATGATTGCATTGTTCTGTCTTCTAATATTTAGAGGAAAATAACAAAAAGAGAAAGACTCATTTAAATTTACTGATAATTTATATCTAAACCAGTCTGGTTTTATTTTGATCTGTCTAATCAAAAGAATAAGAACCCTTAAAATTAAATAAATTAAAGTGTCAAAGAACCTTCACTGCTAAGTTACATGCATTTTTAAGCAGAGGATTGTGTGAATCAGTATTTTGTTGTGCTTTGTAATTAATAAAAACAAACATTTATAGCAAATTAGATAATAAACATATTGTGTCAACAGTGTGTATCTGAGAAGATTAAATAGCATGGTACATTCATTGTTAACAGATATAAAAGGCTTTCTTACTTATCTTTTCTGCTATTGTTTGTGAGATGAAATCCTTTATGAGCAACATACTTATGAGATGCTGTTACCCTGCAACTGACAGCTGAATAAATAACTTGGCAGGATGATACTGCTCTCAGTTTATTGCTATTTGGAGCAATCAAACATAACATTTGCATAGTCAATTAAAAAGTTCCTGGGAAAGATGTGTTTTGTGAAAATGATTTCATAGTCAATTAAACTAAAAGTAGAGCTAAATTATATTAAATAGCTGCACATCTGCTGGTAGAAATCACATTATATAATTTAATTTTGACATTTGTAGTTTGCAACTAAAATTACTATTATAATCTTGCTTGCATAGTTATTTTAGGGATACTTTTCTGTTCTTATTTTCTAATAGCTGATAACTGAGCATTTCCCGTTGTCCCAATTATCCTGTAGTCGGGACTCACATTGTTGTACTGTCTGAAGCTCTAGTAGTAGTAACTCTATCTCTCTTATTTGTGATGACCTGGGGCGTGACACAAAAATAACTAAGTCACAAAAGTAGAATAATTTCCCTTTAATGCCCCCAATTGGCCCCAATGTCAAATTATCCTTGGCTGGATAACAAATTCTTCAAAAACAGTCTACGAAGGGCAGAAATGCAGTCCGAACCTAAAGTAAAGATAATTAGAAATTAAAAAACGAACATAAACCACACTGAAGTAATTAACACAGCAGGTCAGGACGATAAATTGCAGACTTTGAAAGGATAATGCAGCACCCACAGTTGGGAAGACACCAAAACTCAGATAAGCCTTGGCCAAGATAATGCACGCTTTGCTCCCAGCAAGGAGAGCTGTGTGCAAATGCCCCACTTACATCCTCTTCTCCCAGCTGCAATTAATGAAAGGGATTAGGGCCTTCTCTCTCATAAGCCAAGTTGCTCCCTTCTTCATTCCTCCCTGCGTGCCTTAGGATGAAGAGGGGATGGTCCTGGGTTTTCCTCTGAATGCCCAGCCGGACTGTGCCATTCCCTCATTTCTTCCACAGCCACCAGAGCCACACTCCCACTCCCTGTCAGCTGCTCAATCTCCCCCTCAGAATCAGACTCCAACAAGGACATGACACTTATTATTTAGTCAGGCCTCACCCTGTTGTACTGTCTCTGAAGTTCTAGATGTAGCAGCTCTTGCGCGCAGCATTGCAAATCTTCTATTCCTCTCCTCGGGAGTTTCTTGTCTACACTGGTGTTTTCTTTTTGTAGCCTTTGATTGCACTTGGCCAATTGCCTGATGTTTCCTTGGAGGCATCATTACAGCAATGAAATATATTATTATGGAATACAATAAAGTAAATGTAAGAAAAAGACACTTGGGCCTTGCCCTGTTACCTCAACCTCTGTGGTGAGAATTGGAGACCTAATTGCCCTAGCCAACAGCCTTGGAAAAATTCTACAGAGAACAGCTTTTGAGGTGATTATCTGCATTAGCAGGCACCTTCTTGACAACTTTCCCTCTTTGCTTGAAGCTGAGGGTCTTAGGGTGTTATTTTTAAAGAACCAATCTCCTTACCAGAGAAAGTTCCCTTTGTTTTTTTTTTTTTTAAGAACCAATCCCCCTTACCAGAGGGATTCCCCTTGTGGAGTATTGTGAAGCCATTACCATGGCAACTCCACTGTGCTATACAGTAGAAGCTATTTTAAGGCACAAGAGGCTGTATCTTAACAGAACTTGAATCCAAAATGCAAATATCATGTCAAAAGTACTGTAATTTGACACTATAGATATAATTCATTCCTTTTCATTTCAGCAGCCCAGGAGTTCCAGAATTATGCTGGAACACACACACACACACACACACATCAGGGGGTGTTAGGGGTGTTTTACCCCCACAGTATTTTTTTCTAGAGGGTAAGTTATTATCTGTCTACGACGTTTGGTTGAAATTGCTCGAGACGTTCCAGAGTTATGAAATATGTAAACACACAGACACACACACACACACACACACACACACACACACACACATGTAAGATTATTAAAGCATGATGCCCAAAACCATTAAGATGATTTTTATATATTTAATATATATAAATTCCAAAATGTTTGTAAGATTACCCAAAGCAAACTAGTATTGCAAGTATATTAAACTAAGTAAATTTTATTTAATCTGTTTTTATATTCTTAATCAATTTAGATGTTTTAAAAATTAACTCCTAGTTTGTAATTTGTACAAGAGTAAAATTTCTAATTTCTATATCCTGTGATATGACAATGCTACACTCACATTTTATGTTATGAAACATAAAATTGTTATGGAAGAAAGACCTGCTATAATTACTGGATTTTAGTAATGGATGGTTAATATATATAAATGTGGAAATTCTTAAATCAGATTACATCTGGGAGTTTATGTATGATGGTTCTCAGGATAACTTCTAGGTATCAGTTAGGTAATCAGTTGGTGGTGTGTGGAGCTAACCATGTGACATTTTTATTCTTTTGTAAAAAAGATGAAAGTTTATGATTATGAGAAATTCAATGAATTAAGTAGAACTTCCCTTTCCCTTACCTTTTCCCTTTCCCTTACCTTTTCCCTTTCCCTTCCCTTACCCTTATTTACCCTTACCCTCCTCCAGTCTCCTGCCAGCCTAGCATTGAACAGACATTTTCTGGATGTTTGGAACTCTATTATTATAATAGAGTATAGTAATAGAATCTTGAAAGCTTAACAGAATATCCCTCTGTCCAATGATGGGATTCAATTTTTTTTACTACTGGTTCTGTGTTGTGGCTAGGTGGTCGTGGCTAAGTGGTCATATGACTGGGTAGGCATGGCTAGGTGGACATGTGACTGGGTGTGATAGGCAACAGGCTTTTAAAGGGCTGCCAGAAAGAAGGGGGTGCAATATATTTTCCAAACTACCAGAAGGCAAAACAAGAAGCAACGGATGGAAACTGAACAAAGAGAGAAACAACCTAAAACTCAGGAGAAATTTCTTGACAGTGAGAACAATTAACCAGTGGAACTGCTTGTCTCAAGAAGTTCTGGGTGCTCCAACACTGGAGGTTTTTGAGAAAACACTGGATAGCCATTTCTCTGAAATGGTATAGAGTCCCCGCCAAAATCCCTTCTAAGTATTATTCAGTGAAAAACAATAATAAGTCCCTTTTTCCAGTGAGGTTTTAACTTGAATGGTTGCTAGTCAATCACACAGTCACTAAGTGAATCTGGCTTCCCTGAATCTCTGTTGCTAAGAGAGGCAGCTGTTCAGAGAGCTTGGAGCCATTTTACAAGCTTTCTTAATACTGCTGTTAAGTAGATCGTTGTTTAAGTCAGTCAGACAATAGTTAAGTGAAGCTGGCTCCCCTAGTGACTTTGCTTGTCAGATGGTCACAAAAGGGAGGTCACGTAATGTGACCCCAGGACATTCCAACCATCAGAAGTGTTCATTGATTCTATTATTACTTCTCCAAGTCTTGTGTGAATTCTGGCATTGCTTTTCACACTTAATGAATGTTGCAGGATCTCCATGGTCAGGAGATCCAAATTTGGATGCTTGGCAACTGACTTAGGATGGTCTCAGTGTCCCAGAATCATGTAATCCCCTTTTGCGACCTGACCAACAAAGTCCACAGGGAAGTTAGATTCACTTAATGTGAATTACTTAAGAGCTGCAACTATTCACTTAACAACAGCGGCAAGAAAGGTCATAAAGTAGGTGAAAGCTCACTGAATAGCTGTCTCACTGAGCAACGGAGATTCAAGCTCAATGGTGGACATACAGTAAGTCGAGAGATACTCTTATGAGTGTGTCAATCACCAGTAATCTGGCAGGCCTCTGCTCTCAAAATCTCAATGTGGTCCACAGTGATTGACATCCACTGTTAGAGGATGGATTGAGTAAGATGCATCGAAACTCACTTTAACAACGCTCTTGCTTAGCAACCAAAATTTTGGGCTCAATTGTTGTCATAAGTCGAGGACTCTCTGCCTTCCTCTGCATGGCAGCCTTATAATTACTTTAAGAAGTCAAACATAAAATTTGTCATCAAGAAATAATAAATGTTATTTAAAAGTAAGTCTAATTTATAAATTTGGAATTTCCATTCCAAGATCAGAATCATTATTCAGAAATATTCAAGCCGTCAATTATTTGATTGTTCAGTTGGATAGGTTGACAGAATAAGCACGTTTCTAAAAATACTGCAATCAACCTAGTATATGGGACACTAGCCTGTGAAAACTGAATAGATATGCATTTCATTATTTTCAATATAGGACAAAAGAGTACATTACAATCTTATGCCTGGTATTGGTCTATTTTTAACACAGCTGAAAGAGTTTATTTTTTTATTTTTTTTAAAACAAAGTTTTTATTTTTTACAACAAACATACGAACAAAACATAAAAACATAAAACCATCTTTCAATTATATACATACAGTATGTCAGTTGGTTACAATCTTTTGTGCTATCCTTTTTTTACCATTACTCACAAGTTATATAAATTCTCACCTTATTGATCTAGCTTGTGCTTATATAATATCAATTATTAAACATTCGTTTGACTATTTCTACATCATTTTATATGAGATATTCTAATTTTCATTATGATTTAATCTTATACATTCATGCAATGGTTATATATTTTATATTGTATTCTATATCAATCTATTAACTTTTATTGTAAGGCTTACTAGTCTATTTCTTTACCATGTCTTTTTATCTAACCATTGTTAAAACCATATAACCATTGTTAAACCATATCATATAAAATTGTTTATCCTCTTGTTCTCTAATTTCAAATGTCAATTTACTCATTTTAACACAACCCATGATTTTCTTAATAATTTCCTCCTGCATAGGTATTTTTTTCATTTTTCCAGTTCTTAGCAAATACAATTCTAGCCGCTGTTAAAACATTTACAATCAAATATTTCAATTCTTTACAATATATTTCTGGTATAATTCCCAATAAAAATATCTCAGGTTTAAAGTCTATGTGTTGTTTTGTCATTTTTTCCAACCATGTGTGGATTATAGTCCAATATCTTTTTGCATCTGAGCATGTCCACCACATGTGGTAATATGAACCAGGTATCTGATGACATTTCCAACATTTATCCAATTTATCCTTGAACATCCTGGCAATTCTCATCTGGGATAAATGCCACCTGTAAAACATTTTATACAAATTTTCTGTATACGCAGTTGACATTGTCATTTTATAATTTTGAGACCAATTTCTGCCATTTATCTAAGTAAATCCCATATCCGAAATTTTTTCCCCTCGCAATCATTGTTTCTTTTACTTGTTCTTCCTCTAATTTAAACTCTAGCAAATGTCCATAAAGTTTTTTGATTACTTTTTCATCAGTACCTGTCAAAATTTTATCTAAATCAGTCAACTTGTCAAAGATACCTTCTGTTTTAACATCTTTATCAAATCTAGATTGTATTTGCAAATATGAAAACCAATTCATTTTTACACCTTGTTCTTCCAATGCTTGCATAGATTTAAGTTCACCCTTTTCATTCAATATCTCACCATATCTAACTGTTTGTTCCTTTTTATATATTATTGGATAGGAAAAAGCTTCAATAGTAGATAACCATAGTGGAATTTTTAAATAATATTGCTTTTTTATCTTCTCCCAGTTTAGAAACAATGCTTCTCGAATATAATGTCTTCTGAAATACTCCTGTGTTTTAGTTCCCTTATACCAGAGGAAGGCACGCCATCCTAACAGCAAGTCATGTTCTTCTAAATTCAAAAGTCTAGTATTCTTTAATGTTATCCACTCCTTTACCCACATCAGACTTGTCACTTGGTAGTATAATTCCAAATTGGGCAAAGCAAATCCTCCTCTTATTCTTGCATCTTGTAACAATTTAAGTTTTATTCTCGCTTTCTTCCCCTGCCAAATGTATTTTAGCACTATTTTGTTTAAATCTTCAAAAAATTCTTTCCCTGTCTGGAATAAGTATAAGATTCTGGGCAATACATTCATCTTAATTGTAGATATTCTCCCAATCAGTGATAATTGTAAATTTTCCCATTTTATCAAATCTGTCGCAATCTGTTTAAGTTTGAGATAATTGTCCTCCTTAAGTGTGCTACATCTTGGTGTTATATGTATCCCTAAATACTTAACCTTGTTTGTGACCTGGATCCCCCAAACTTCCTCCAATTCTTTCTTTCATCTTACTAACATGTTCTTTGCTAAAATATTTGTTTTATCTTTATTTATTTTCAAACCTGCTACTTTCCCATACTCTTCTATCTTTTTTATCAGTTTAGGTGCAGACTCCAATGGATCCTCTAATATAAATACCAGGTCATCTGCAAAAGCTTGACATTTATACTCTTCTTTTTTAATTTTCATTCCTTTTATTTCTTTTTCTTCTCCGATGTTCCTATTCAGCACTTTCAGTGTTAACACAAACAACAGAGGTGACAGCCTTGTCTGGTCCCTTTTCTTATATCTATAAAGTCTGTTAACTCTCCATTTATCATAACCTTTGCAGTTTGTTTATGATATATCGTTTCGATGGCTTGAGTAAATTTTTTACCAAAGCCCATTTGGTCCAATTGTAACAGCATAAAATGCCAATTCACATTATCAAAGGTTTTTTGTGCATCTATAAACATCAGAGCCATTTGTTTTTCAGGATGTGCCTCATAGTATCCCAGTGTATCTAAAATTATTCTCATATTATCTTTAATCTGTCTCTTCAGCAGAAATCCATTTTGATCAGGATGAATAAAATTGTTTAAATATCTTTTCAGTCTTTCTGCCAGAATTGAAGCAAAAATTTTATAATCTGAATTTAATAGTGATATAGGTCTGTAATTTTTAACTTGCTGTGGGTCTGTGTCCTCCTTCGGTACAAGTGTTATATATGCTTCTGACCATGTTTTGGGTATTCTCTTCTTTATCATAACTTCATTCATAATTTCTAATAAGTGAAGATTCAATGTTTCCTGGAATGTCTTAGAAAATTCCACTGGCAAACTGTCCGGACCTGGTGCTTTCCCGATGTTTTACTTTTTTAAAGATTCTGTTAATTCCATCATTGTTATATTACTTTCTAACATTGTTTCAATATCTTTGGGTATCTGGGGCAAATTTGCTTCCTGTAAGTATTGTTGAATTCTTTCTTCCTGAACATTCTCTTGATGGTACAGTTTTCCATAGTAATCTTGAATATTTTTCTTCTTCTCCGCATTTCCATAGCATACATGTCCTTGTTTATTTATCACTTGATTTATTCTTCTCAAGTCTCTTTCCTTTTTCAATTTATATGCTAGCCACCTGCCTGGTTTATTTGCATCTTCAAAATAGTTCTGCTTAGCATTTCTATTTTTTTTTGCTATTTCTTCTTTTTTCATTAGCTCCATTTTATGCTTAGTTATGTCCATTTTAATTTTAATGTCTTTTTTTGTGGAAATTTCTGTAGTTCTTTTTCCAACTTCTTGTAGTCATCTTCCAATATTTTAAATATTTTTTTTCTGTTTTATATTTCTTTTCCTTGTATAGTCCATTATCAAACCTCTTGTATAAGCCTTCATCGTGTCCCAGAGGTTCTGTAATGATGTATCCTCTTTTGTATTTTCTTTAAAGAAAAAAGTAAATTCTCTCTCAATTTTCTGTTTAAAGTCTTTTTCCTTTAATATCGTATTATTTAAAGTCCATCTAGATCTCCTTTTTTGTCCTTTCCATACAAGCATTATTGGATTGTGATCTGCCCAAGTACTTGTTTCTATTTCAATGTCTTGTATGTTAGAAAGCAATTCTGTTGACATCCGTATCATATCTATTCTAGACCATGATGCATGTCTATTTGAATAAAAGATATATTGTTTATTTTCTGCATTTCTCTCTCTCCATGCATCTTTTAAGTTTATCTCATCTACATTCAAAAGAAGGATTTTGGCAATGTCTTTCTAGTTTTCTTTGCTGTTTTTTGTGTTTTATAATCCAATTTGTTAATTATTATTCCATTACAATCTCCCATCAGACAGATATTAGCATAGTCCAGTTCAATTATTTTCTTTCTTTTTTTAAAAATAGATTTTATTGGATTTACAATTTAAAAACACATTGACAATACATTTACAAAATAGAAAGAAAACGGCTAGGGGGAAAGAAGGAAAACACCTGGCCTAACACACCGGATAAAGGGCGGTTGGGGGAAAGAGAAAAGATATAGAGGGAGAGAAGGGAAGGGAAGGGGAGGGAGAATAGGGTAGAAAATACAATTAAAAACGAATGATATCTTTTTGTGACAGTCTGTAAGGATCATTTCTCTTCGTCATATCCAATCTACTCCTCTTTTCCATTATGTTTAAGTTACTTTTTATCATTTACATAATTGGTCTCTGTGTAAGTCAATTATACCATGAGTCCCAGTTGTCGTAAAATGTTGAGGACTCTTTGTTTTTTAACGCTATCGTTAGTTTATCCATTTCAGCACACTCACAAATTTTCTGAATAACCATTTGCTCTGAAGGTGTATGAGGTGATTTCCAACATTGAGCAAACGCTAATCTAGCCGCAGTTAGAATATGGATTATTACATATTTTGTCTTTTTGGATAAATATCTATCAGAGATCCCTAACAGGAAGAACTCTGGTTTATAGTCTATTTGTTCTTTAGTTATCTCCTGCAACCATTTTCTGATTTTTTTGCCAAAATTTTTGGGTAGTTTTACAAGACCACCATGTGTGGAAAAATGTTCCTTCAGTGCTTTTGCATTTCCAACACCTTGAGCTCATGTTAGGGTTCATCTTCACCAACCTCGAAGGGGGTAAGTGCCATCTATATAACATTTTATACATATTTTCTTTGTACACCGCGGATTTCGTAATCTTGATGTTTCTATTCCAGATCTTTTCCCATTCTGTTAATGTAATGCTTCTTCCAATATTCCTACTCCACGTTATCATGTTCCCTTTCACTATCTCTTGCTCTAATTCTACCTCCAATAAATATTTATAAAATTTAGAGATATTCTTTTTATTTGATCCTAATAAGATTTTATTTAAATATTGTAATTTTCTATAGATTCCAAACTCTTTGATATCTTGTTTGTATCTGCTATGGATTTGTATATATAACCACTGGTCGATTTTAAATCCCTGTTCCTGTAAATCCTGTCGAGTTCTTAATTTTCCTAGAGGGTCTAATAAATCTTTATATTTAGTCATTTTTGTTATATCCAAATTGTTGGGATGAACCATTGCCTCCATTGTTGAAAGCCAAATCGGAATTTTTAAATAATGTTTTTTGCATATTTTTTTCCAATTAGTTAATAATGAATCTCTAATAAGGTATCTATGAAAATACGACTGTTTAGTTTTCCCCACTTCCCATAGAAATGCGTGCCACCCTCTCTGAAGATCGTGCCCTTCTAAGGCTAAAGTTCTTTTGTTGAGTAAATTAACCCAGTCTTTTAACCATAATAAGTTGGCTGCCCAATAATATAATTCCCAATTTGGAAGCGCTAGCCCCCCTCTACTTTTTGCATCTTGTAAAGCCTTAATATTGATTCTAGCTTTTTTCCCTTGCCAAATAAATTTAAGTGTTACCTTATCTTCAAAAAAATTTTTTGGTAATTTAATTGGGATTGTCTGGAATAAGTAAAGGAATTTTGGTAAGATGTTCATTTTGATCGTGGCAATCCTGCCCAGTAGAGAAAGCTGCAGCTTATTCCAGGATTCTAGGTCTTTCTTAATTTGCTGTAATAGTTTATCATAATTATTCTCTTTGAGCGATTTACTATGTGGTGTTAACCATATGCCTAAATATTTGACCTTTTTTGTTGCCTGTATCCCTATGGTTTTTTCTAATTCTTTCCTCTGATTCTCTGTTAGATTTTTAGTCATTAATTTTGTCTTATTTCTATTGATCTTTAATCCTGCTACTGAACCAAATTGTTCTAGTTCTTTTATTAGGTTATGTCCTTTTTCCATGGGTTCCTCTAGGAAGAAAACCATATCGTCTGCAAACGCCTGTAGTTTATATTCCTCTGCTTTGACTTCTTGGATTTCAGAGTTTTGTCTTATCCGCGTTAACAATGATTCTAAAGCAAGCATAAATAGGAGGGGTGAGAGGAGGCAACCCTGTCTAACACCCTTTTCAATGTTTAATGAGCCTGTTTGTTCACCATTAATTAGTATGTTGGCCTGTTGGGTGTTGTAAATTGTTGTGATAATGTTCTCAAATTTAGTGCCCAGATTCATGTTATAGATTCTTTGTATTAAAAAGTGCCAATGTAGAGTATCAAATGCTTTCTCCGCATCTAAAAACATGAGTGCAAATTGTTTCTCTGGATGAACTTCATAATATTCTAAGACATCAATAATGGTTCTTAGATTATTTTTGATTTGGCAGGACGGAAGGAAACCATTTTGATCTTCATGAATGTATAAATTTAAAACTTGTTTTACTCTATTCGCTATAATTGAGGTAAATAATTTATAATCAGCGTTTAAAAGTGAAATTGGTCTATAATTGTTGATATATCTGGCATCTACATCCTCCTTCGGAATTAACGAAATCAACGCCCCCCCCTCCATGAGTCTGGCATTTTGGCTGCCAAAAGTACTTCGTTAAACACTTCCAGCATCAGTGGCCCTACTAAATCTATTGTGGCTTTGTACAATTCTACTGGAATCCCATCTGGACCAGGGGATTTATTATTACTTTGGTTCTCCATTGCAGATTTTAACTCAGACCATATAATATCCTTATTTAATAATTCTTTCTCTCCTTCCCCTATTGTTTTATCATTCGTATTCTCCAGATAAGTTCTTATTTTGTCTTCATTGATTTCTTCTTTTTTATATAATCTTTGAAAATAGTTTAATATAATATTTTTTTCTTCTCAATCTCATGTTGTGGTATGCCTTTCTCGTCTATTAGTTGGTGTATCAGTCTCTTTTCTTTTTCTTTTTAAGTTTATAAGATAGCCATCTTCCTGGTTTATTAGCGTGTTCAAAATAATTTTGTTTGGACCTTCTCAAACTAACTTCTATTTTATCTTGTTCAATTAAATTCAGCTTATGTTTGGCTAATATTAACTGGTTTTGTATTCCTTGGATCTTAGGGGTTTTTTGTAATTGTATTTCTAAGTCTTTGATTTGTTGTTGTAATACGTTTTGTTGGGCATAAGTTCTCTTGTTTCTCATAGCATTATAGGAAATTGTTGTACCTCTTATAATTGCTTTCATAGTATCCCAAATATTCTGTTTTGAAGTTGTTTCATTATTATTATCTTTTAGGAAATAGTTTAGCTCCTCTTTCAGCTTATTAATATACTCTTCTTCATTTACTATTTGGGTATTTAGTGTCCATCTTTTTTTTATTCCTCTCCTGTCTCTCCAAATTAGCTGTATTGGGTTGTGGTCAGCCCATTCATTTGGTAGGATTTTAATTTCTTTTATTTCATTAGCCAAATCCAAATCCATCCAGGCCTTATCTATTCTAGTCCAAGTCTTATGTGGATTGGAATAGTATGTAAATTGTTTCTCTTCAAGGTTCCGTTCCCTCCATAAATCTTTTAAATTTAACTCTTTCATCATTTCCTTACATGCCGCAGAAAGTTCCCTTTTCCCCTTCTTGTTTTTTCCCATATTACTATGGTCTTTTTGGTAGTCTGCAATGGAGTTAAAATCGCCAATCAAGCAAATGTTCCTTTTTTCAAAGCCTACTATTTTTTGGTGGAGGTGTTTAAAAAATTTCCCTTGGTCTTCATTTGGGGCATAGATTGCTACAAGTAAAAATGTGATGTGGTTTATCCAAACTTGTATAACCAGAGTTCTTCCTTCGGGATCCGACCAGGTTAATTCTGCCTTTACATCTTGTTTTACGTAAATTGCAATTCCTTTTTTCTTGTGTTTATCGGCCGGTGCCGTAAAAAGTTTCCCTAATTTTGGACAAATTAGATTTCTTTCATCATTTTTCGAAATATGTGTTTCTTGAAGACATATTATGTCTGCGTTGTGTCAAATAAGTTTTGAAAATATCCTTTTTCTTTTTGATATTGAATTTAATCCATTTATATTGATGGAGAGCAACTTCTTCCCCTCCACCATTTATCTACGTCTGCTTAGATTTTTGCCTAGTAATAATTCGATTCTCTTGTTGTTGTTGTTGTGGGATTTGCTCTTCTCTCCCAGGTTGTGGTTTATCACTTCCTGAAATTGGAGAAAGTCGTTCCTTTTGGGTTCTGTGATGATATCGGTCCTCCTGTGGTCTCCTTTTAAGTTCTTCTTTAGTGGATTGACCATTCATATCCGTGAGCTGTTGATAAAAGTCTTGGGCCTGTTCTATTGATTCTATTTTGATTTTCCTCTCTTTCCACGTAATTAACATCCCTTCCGGGATTAACCATTTAAATTGGATTCCTTTTTTATTTAAATCATTAGCTAGAAATTTATAATCTTGTCTTATCATCCTCACTTTCTTTGGAATTTGTTTTAAAATCATAATCGTTTCCTCCCTAGACATTTTCAAAATTAAATCTCTCAGACATCTCCTAGAGAAGCGGATATGGATTTCTCTTGGGCAGTCTGGCGTAGCTTGTGCTAACCCTATATACCTCAGCAAACTCTTTAATTAGGTCATCTTTTTCTTTTCCTAACCATTCAGCCAATATTTCTGCCATCAAATGTTCCAATTCTTCATTTTTTGCTTCAGCCACATTCTGGAACCTTAAATACGCCATTGCTTTGTCCATCTCGAGGTGGACCATGAGTCTTCTGTTTCTCTAAGTACATTTTTAAATTCCTCATCCATCCTTTCAAAGTTAGTCTCCATGCATGTTGTTCTACTCTCTATATCTTTTATTTTCACTTCATTTTTCTCCATGTCCTGCTGTAGAGACCCTATCTTACCCTCCACCTTCGATATATCCGCTTTCATTTCAGCCTTCAGTTTCCCCATCTCATCTTTCAATTCGCTTATATCTGCTCTAATTTCATTGTGATTTTTAATCATCATTTCTTGCATTTTAGATATAGCTTCCTGCAAGGATAATAAGGAAGTTTGTATATTAATGTTGGGGACATTAGGCTGCTTTTCCCCTGTTAAGGACTCCTCAATAGTTTTTTGAGTTGTTGGTGGGGTGGGTGTCAGCGTAGCTGATAGGGTCAGGGTAGCCTTCCTTCCTGTTTTTAAGGCCATAGTTGTCGTGGATGTCATCTCTCTAAGTATTTGTTTTTGTTGATGCACAATTTTAGATATATTATCCCAAATCACCATTCAGTGTTTGGGTCTTGTATTTGAAAGTCTATTCACGTATTTCAATTTAATATCTCACTCCACAGTCTTTTCCCCTATATCATAAATAGATATCTACTACAGTATTCTAGTCTATGTAATAAGAAAATTGGTCAGCAATAGTACATCAATTAACATTTTAAGGAATTAATCTGAAATGTCTTAAATAGTCTAAATAATTTATAAATAGTTTATATCAACAGAGTTTATCCTCTTTACTATTAATACTTACAACAGTAATCTCTTAACTCTATAAAAATAGTATACCCCACTCTTCCCCCCCAAATAAGTAGAATTATGTAAGCTATTTAGGAGATACTATAGGGAGGCAGGGGGCAAAACAATAAGAGAAAGGGTAGGAGAGAGATTACCATAGCTTCAGAGAATCAACAAACAAAAATCAAGGAAGTCATCTTAAGGAGAAAGTAGTGCCAAACTAGAAATATTAAGTAGTACCACGTAATAAAGAAAGCAATTTGGGTGAGCTAAAAGTCCATCTTCCAGCTAGAGGATTCTTTTCAGCCTTCCAATCAGCAAATGGTGTAATGTGCTGACTAATCTGCAGTCCCAAAACCGTCTTTCCCAGCCTTCTGTTTGACTCTGCCTTCTTCCTCTTGCTTCTTCTTCTTTCTTTGTTTTCCAACTTTTAAATCAACATACAAATCTTCCAAAGTCCAATATAATGCTCAGTTTGTCTTCTCCACAATATTAAATAGGTGTGATAGTCGTGTTGTGCTCAGATCTGAGGATTCATCAGACTCGATCAATGCCAGTATTCTTTCACCTCCATCGCCTCCCTTTTCTCAAGTAAAGTCAAAAAGAAAGGTCTAAAAATCAGATGAAGCCCCTCACCAATTCCGGACCTCCGATCTCCTGGTTTTAGCAATCTCCCTCTTTCTCCAGAGCTTCCCTTTCACAGGGTAAAATCTGCACTTTCACTTTTGTGCTTAGGCTTTTCTGCTCTCCATTATAGTCCTTTCATTTTCCCAACTGCTTTTCTGGCCGCTTTCCGCCCGACTTCTGAAAGGTGCTAATCACAACCAGGAGAGAAGAATTTACGCTGTCATTCTTCTGTCATTCTGCTATCTTCAGTCTTCAAAGGTTCCAAGTTATAAACCGTTTCTCTGTTCCTGTTACTCTCGACCTCACAGGCTGTCACTGCTTTGCTTATTCACTCAAGTGGCAGACTGGACTTGAAGCCGCCATAGAATGACAGCTTACTCTTTTGCGCCGGGCTCGGGAGCTTCCCTCTTTGCTGTCGGGGGGTTGCCTTCCCCACTCTGCCGCTCGAGGTTCTCCACGTTGACACGAACCTCTCCAGGGTTCGTGTATCTCTGGGGGATCGCTCCTGGCGCCAGAAAAGGTGTTCAAAGACTGCAACAGTCTTCTTCACCTCCGTTCGCCCTGTCCTGCCACCGGAAGCTCTCCAACCCAATTATTTTCTTGTTATGTCTCACCTGTGCCCACGAGGTGAGAGTCCAAGTTTTCAAAGGAATATAGACACGCAGACAAGACCAGTAACAACAGGGTTAAATTCCTTTGACTGGAGAAGTCCTTGGCAGTCTCCCACAAGCTGCCTGCCAAGTCCGATAATAAAGCAAGAACATAAATCACAGGCAAACGCCACACACAGAATTTGTCGAAGCTTCTATCCCAAATTAACAAATTGTCCCAAACGAGAATCCAGAGCTAACACGCCCACTTTTATTCCCTGAGGGGCATGTCAGTCTCTCATCTCAGTCCCTGATTTGTCCTTCTGCATTGCATCTCACGCCTATGCCTGTGTCTTTGCCTCACATCAAACCAACATTCCTCAGTTTGATCTTCAGCCAGAGGCTCCGCTACGCTCTCCTGATTATCTGCCGACACCTGAGGCACAACCAGGGAGGAAGGTCCTGGGGAGGAAGGCAATTCCAAATCCTCCAGCAAAGCCGGCTCAAACCTCAGAGCCAAATCCTCCTCTTCTTCATGGCTCAAGTCTGTGTCTTCTAACAGAGCAGGCTTAAACCTCCGAGTCACAATATTTTCTTATGTAATTTCCTGTAAAAATCTTCTTGATTATCATTTGGAGCATAAATTGCTATTAAAAATGTCTTTAGATTATTGTCCGTTATCTCCACCATCAAAAATCTTTCTATCATCATCTGTATAGATTTGTTCCACAGGGATTGTATCTCTAATGTATAACACCACTCCTCTCTTTTTACAATGTGTTAACGCTGTAAATAATTTCCTTAATTTTTGTTGTTTCAATATACAATCATGTTTTTTAATATATACTTCTTGTAGGCAGATTATATCAAATTTTAATTTCTCTAATTTATGAAATACTTTTCTTTTTTTAATAGCTGAATTAAGCCCATTTATATTAATTGTAATCAATTTTTTCTCATCCATTTTAGACTTTGTAAGAAGGATTTGTTGCTCTAGTAGATCTTGGTTCTTGTTGTTCTCTGGGTACACCACCTACGGCTCCTTTCTCTTTTTCAGTTACTGCCATACATTCCTCTTGGAATTTAATTAACAACTCTTCTTTTCTTGTATCTTCCTCCCTTCCCTCTAAAATATTCTAGATAGAATAATTCCGCTTTGTCAACTGTATCAATTCTGTGTCTTTGTTCCTGCCAGCTAAACATGAGACCTTCGGGTATCAGCCATCTGTAATTTATTCCTCTCTTAAGTAACTCTTTGGTCAAAAATAAATATTCTCTTCTTATCTCTCTCACTCTTCTCAGTACCTGTTTCAGTACCACTATTTCTTTATCTTTGTACTTTAGTGTTTATTCTCTTACCACCTGCAGTATTTGTGATTTTATTATTTTCTTAGTAAATCCGATATGAACTTCCCTTGGCAGTTTATTTCTCATTGCATATCTTGTATAAACACGAAAAACCTCGTCCATTCCATCCATCATTTTCTCTTTAGTTACCTCTAATGTTTCTGCCAGGATTTCTGTCATCATTTCAGTAAGGTTTTCACCCTTTTCTTCTTCTATATTTTGAAATCTAAGATAGAATTCTGATCTATCAATTTCCCATCCCAATGATTGCAGAGATCTGCCCTTATCTCTTTCCACTTCACTCAGTGAGGTATCCATATCTCCAATCTTCTTATATCTTTGTACATCTTGTTCTTCAATTTTCTTAATTCTGTCCTCGTATTGCATCATCTGTTGATTATTTTCTATTTTTTCATCCATCTTTTCCATTCTTTGCTCAATATTCTCTGTTCTCTTTTCAATATTATTTGTTTTTACTGGTATCTTTTGAATTCCTTGCATAATCATCTGCAGTGTCACTTCTTTCTGCTTCTCTTGTTATAATATCCCCTGTATTGATCGTTGTCCTCCAGATGGTGGGGAAGAAGAAGTCGGGATTGAAAAAGCTGAGGCTGGTATTTTTCAGTTCATCTTAAAGTACAATAGAAAAATTGAAAAGAAAAAGCAAGAGCAGCCAATTGCCACTCCAGTAAAATAATAATAATAATAATAATAATAATAATAATAATAATAATAATAATAAAAAAAGAGGGAAGGGAAAAATCTTCAGGCACTTGAATACCTTAATCCAATGTAGGAAAAAAGGGAAAAAAATATAAAATGAAAAAGGATGAAAAATAAAAAAATTAAGAAAAGATTTAAAAAGACAGAGATCTGTATATTCCCTTGCAGAAGAGGTAAAACAAAGGGAGGAGGGGGGAAAGTAGTCTTAAAAATCCAACGGGGGGGGGGGGAAATAGAAAAAAAAGGGAAGAGAAAATGCAATTTTGTCAACAAGCAAAGCACTGCCACTATATGTTCGAGGCTCTTTACTAAATCAAAAAACAAAATTTCCAGTTCTCTTTTCAAGGTCACTTCAATCTTCTTTCTTCAATTTCAAATCCAGACTCCAGCTATCAGTAGTTCCACAGAAGAGCACCTGCAAACAATCTACATGCTCTTCCCACTATCTTTTCAATGAAAGGCACAGAGTCCTTGAATGTAACAGCAAATGTATCAACAAGAAAGAAAGAAAAGAAAACAATGTATCCAAGCCCCCAGGTGGCAGCACTACTTATTTCCCTTTCCCTTCCCTTCCCCTCTAATATTAAAATCAGGAATAATTAAAAATATAAAGAATATAAAATTATTAAAAAGAAAAAGCAATATAATAAAAACTTTTCCAAAGAGTTGTTTTGAAGGGAAAAAATAAAAATTAAAAAGGAAAGACCAGTCCAGTTAAAAAGTTAAAAAGTTTTAACAAAATCCAAAATTCCAATAAAAAGAAAAAAAAACCTTCAGGTTTAATTTGTGCTTAATCTTGCCGCTTGAGCACTTTTATCTTCACTTTTAAATTTAATTTTTAGTCTTTTAGGGTGTTCTCTCCAGAAAAAAATAAGTAGAAAATTATCTCACCAAACTGACACACTTTCTTTCCAGCTTTCTTCCGTTCTGGAGCTGTCCCAGCTTCAGCAGCTTTAATGGCTGCCTCTCCACTGTGGGAAAAAAGGGCTTCTCCTGGATCTATCAGGGACTTTGCGATGTCCCTGGGATCGACAGGATGTGCCCTCCTCTATCACCGTCTCTACGGGACGGTTTAGGTCCATTGGGACCATCCTGCAGTGAAGATATCAGCAGCGATCTTAGAGCTTAAAGATTGCATGTTGTACCGCTGCGACGCAAGCTCTGCCCTCTCTGAGTTTATTTTTTAAAGGAAATATAACAAATTCATTTTTTCTATTATTTTAGGTATTTGGTTCTTTATACAGTATATTAATTTCATCTCAGATAGTTTTGAAGGAAACTCGATTTCATTGAGGACCACATCCGGGTTGTGTTTGACTTTGGGGAGCCAGTGTGGGTGTGGCCAGCTCAATGTTAATCATGTCAGGTGCACTTTGGTGGTCCAGGTAGGGCTGGGGGGATCCACTGTCTTCCAGTGGAGGAAGGCAAGACCAGGGAGAGTGCCAAATGCTTGTCCTCTAGACTCTTACCGTCCCTCTCAGGCCACGTGGAGGACCCCTGGATGGCAGCACAAAAATGTCCAGAGCCCTAGACAATGGAGGACCAATGCCCAGCCTGGCCCATGAACTTCCAGGGCACCGGGATCCCACAGCCCAGCTGATCCCAGCCCCACTTCCCCAAAGGGATGCCTGGCTACGTTTACCCCCTTCTCCACGCAGGCAGCCCTCCGAGCTCTGTTTTGCACTGTGACAGCCTCCTGCAGTACTCTGCCAGCAAAAACAGAGCTTGGAAAGGGCACAGGCAGCCCACCCGAGCTCCATTTTTGGCTGTGACGACCTGCTCCAGCATGCTGCCACCAAAAATGGAGCTCAGGAGGGCCAGGCCGAGTCACCGTGGGCTGGTCTGATGTTTCCAGGGCAGCCTCATGGGCCAGATCTAAGCACCCCACAGGCCAGATCCGGCGTCCGGGCCTTGAGTATGACACCCCTGCCCTATAGCATAGAAAGTATTAATATTCTTGGGAATTTTTAATTAACCTTTCCTGAAGTTATAATATTTCCTTAAAATGTGTTGGAATCACACTTTCTAAGATTTTTGGCCAACATATTGTAGTCCCATTCCATATATATAGAAAGCATCAGCTCTGTTTTGCATGACTATTTAGAAAGGATCTTAGTGTTTTTAAAGAATGCCACAATAAGCTTATTTGAATATATGCCATGCTGTTCTATTTATGTCCAGAATACTAACTATATTCTATTTGTTAGCATACAACTCGTGAAGTGATTCTGGTTGAAGATGAGGTGACAGACACTGAAGATAATGAAGAGGATGATTTAGCAGACTTGGATGATCAGCGTAGTATAATCCTTCATATTATCTCACAATTGAAACTTGGGATGGATCTAACTAGGGTATGTAGCTTGGACCATTTTAGTAATTAAATGACTTTATTTTTTTGACTTTATTCTGTATCTGTGATACTTGCTATCATGATATTTACTGCTTTCCCAATTTTTGCTTCAGTTGTATATTTACAAAACCTTAACTTTTTAAACAGGTAATGTATTTTTCAGGGATAGAAAGCTTTTACATTTAGTCTCATTATAATGTGAAAGTAATCATTCTTCTTCATAATTAACAGTCCGAGAATCAAAACTGGCTTTTAAAATATTTTAATAATTCTGGTATACTGTATCTGTTTCCAGTTGCTGTTGGGAAGTAGCTGGATCCCTGCTATTGAGATATACCTACTTCTACGGAAAAAAAAATCACAGAAAATGGTAAACTAGCTTGTTGGACTCCTGCTTAAAAAAAAAGAAGTAATGAAACACATTGTCAGGTGGAGCTCCATTCCAAATTCAAGAAAGAAATACTTAGACTCTTTAGATTAGAGAAAAGATATCTTTTACTGAAATTGAAGTGGTAGCAACCATAAAATTCTGAATCTGGGAAATTAGGCGCGCAGATCACATATACAAAGTGATGGAAATGTTCCCACCCCCAATAGTTCAAATGATTCTTCCAATTAAAAGTTGTGAATATGATCATGTGGACATCTTCAGGTGATGATGAGGCCTCTGTCCGTTGACCTTGACATATTTTGATAAAAGTTTGCAGTTGCACAGAGAAAAGAAAGCTAAGCGAGAAATAGAAACCTAAGCAAGAATTTATACTCCCCCCTCCTCATTTTACACAACACTAGAATGTAACACCTCCAGCTCGCTTCCCAGACTTTACTCCCCAGCCAAAAGATGCAAAGCAATAGTAGAAGATCTTGAAGGCTGACATTTGGCCCTCCTAGAAAAAAGACGTTAGTCCTAACAAGAGAAAAAGGAAGATAAAAGATACTAATTAATAATCAGTTAAAAAAATGGATACATTTCTAGGGTTTATCAGGATACTTTGTACGAAAGGCTTTGATCAGTTTAGGGGCTCTAACATCTTTTTCATTGACCCACTCAGCTTGGGAAGAAGTGTTTCCAAGCTATGAGATATTGGAGCTGACCCCTCCATTTGCGAGAGTCCAGAATTTCTTTAACTTCAAAATGTTGTTCACCTTCAATTAGCAATGGTATAGGAGGATCAGTCTGGGTTGGTCTTAAACCAGAAGTATGTTCAGGTTTTAACAAACTAACATGGAAGACCGGATGATTCGTCGAAGAGTTTTCTGTAACTTCAGTTGGACTGTCACAGGATTTACGATCTGTTCAATCGTGAAAGGACCCACATATTTAGGACCAAGTTTCTTCGACTTTTGAGTGGTTTGTAGATATCTGGTGGACAAGAAAACGTTGTCGCCCACTTGATACGGTTTCTGTGGAGTTCTCTTTTTGTCTGCAAACTTCTTATGAGATTGATGTGCATCATCTTTACGAGTGACTGGCCAGTTAAGTTGGAGTTGAGATATCCATTCTTCTAATGACTGGATGTTAGGCCTTTCATGAGGAAGTTCAGGTATGGGTACAAAATCTTGCCCTGACGCCACTTTAAATGGGGTAAACCCAGTACTACTATGTACAGAATTATTATATGCCACTTCGGCAAATTGGCAATATGTCGGCCCAATTATCCTGCTGATAATTTATGTAACATCTAAGGTATTGTTCTAACACTGGTTAGTTCTCTCACAGGCTCCATTGGTTTGGGGGTGGTGGGTGGAGCTTAAGCCTTGGGTGGAGCCTATTAACTTCAGGAACTCCCTCCAAAAGTTCGAGGTAAATTGAACCCCTCTGTCAGAAATTATATGTTCAGGAACACCATGTAATCTATAGATATGTAGTATAAACAGTTTAGCCAACGTTTTTGCAGATGGAATCTTGGAACAAGGTATGAAGTGTACTTGTTTGGAAAACAAATTGGTTACCACCCAAATAACCATGTTTCTGGCGCTTTCGGGTAATTCCACTATGAAGTCCATAGAGATTTCCTTCCATGGAGCCGTTGGTCTAGCCACATTTTGTAACAGCTCTGCTGGCTTACCAGGAGGTCTCTTTGCTGATACGCAAATTGAGCAGCTAGCCACATAAGTCTCAATGTCCTTCTTCAATGTGGGCCACCAGAATTGCTGCTTAACTAGGAGTAAGGTTTTCATGAATCCAAAATGGCCAGCCACTTTAGAATCATGAGCTTGTTGTAATATTTGGCTTCTCAGTGTTTCTGGTACATACAACTTCGTTCCCATCCAGGCCAAACCATCTCTAACTGTACAGTTATTCGAATGAGCCAGGAAACAATAATCAAGTTTTAGGGCTTCTTTTAATTGTGCAGTGAAATCATTCGATAAATCCACTTCTTGTTTCTTCTTTTGAGCTCTAGTGACAACTGGGGCGGCTAGCTGTTTGGTTGAGACAATCGGCCGTATCACTTCCTGGCGAACACTATTATATTGAGGCAGTCTAGATAAAGCATCCTCCATGAAATTCCTCCCCCCTGGAATGTACTTCAATGAGAAGTTAAATCACTTAAAGTACTGGGCCCAGCGAACTTGTTTAGGGGACAGCTTCCGAGGCGTTTTTAAGGCCTCCAAATTCTTATGATCAGTCCATACCTCAAACGGGTGTTTCGCTCCTTCCAAGAAATGTCTCCAAGTCAATAGAGCCCAGCGAACTGCAAAAGCTTCCTTTTCCCATATGGCCCACCTTCTTTTGGTTTCAGATAGTTTATGGGAGGTATAGGCACAGAGTTGTAAAGTTCCTTTCTCATTGATTTGAAGTAATACCGCTCCCACGGCCACATTGCTTGAATCGGCCTGAATCACGAAAGGGGCATCCATGTCCAGGTGCTTTAGCACTGGTTCTGCAGCAAACAGTCGTTTCAGCTTTTCAAAGGCTGCTTGGCACTTCATAGACCACTCCAGTGGTTTGCTAGGCCTTGGCTTTGCCTCCCCTTTAGTTTTTAGGAGATTCATGATAGGCATTGCTATCTTAGCAAAAGCCGGGATAAATTGCCAGTAAAAATTGGCGAATCCCAGGAAACTTTGAAGTTGTTTTCTGGTGCGTGGTGGTGGGGGCATTCCAACACAGCACGCACCTTCCCTGGATCCATTTCTATGCCCTCATGTGAGATGCAATACCCCAAATAGTCAATTTTCTCTTGATGGAACTCACATTTGGACAGTTGAGCGTACAATTTGGCGGCTCGCAGTTTCTGTAGGACTGACCGCACTAGTTTCACATGTTCATCCCAAGTTTCCGTATAGATAAGGATGTCATCAAGGTAAACCAAAACCCCCTTGTTCATGTAACACCTGATTGATCATCTGCATGAATATGGCTGAGGCCCCCTGTAGGCCAAATGGGAGAACGTTGAATTGGAAACAACCCATCAGGCAATTAAAAGCTGTTTTCCAGTCATCTCCTTCCTTAATTCGAACTTGGTAGTACGCTTTTCTCAAGTCCAACTTTGTGAAAATCTTTCCCTTGACCAGGTGGGCCAGCATGTCCTTCATCAGGGGAAGGGGGTACACGTTTTCCACGGAAATGGCGTTCAAATTTCTATAGTCCACTACCAAGCGCTTGGAGCCATCTTTCTTCTCACGGAACAGCACTGGGGCCACTACCTGGGGTCTAGCGGGTTGGATGAAACCACGTTTCAAATTTTTATCAATAAACAATCTCAGCTCCTCTAATTCCCTTGGTGTCATCGAATATAACTTCGGTTTCGGGAGCTTCACCCCAGGTAAAATTTCAATGCTACAATCTGTTGATCAATGAGGGGGGGACTCATCTGAGGCCTTTTCACTGAACACTTCCTTTAAATCCCAATATTCCTTCAGAATTTTCTCCTTCCCCTCCAAGTCCTCGGTGCCTGTGGAGGCTAACTCAACCGGATTTTGAGACTTCAACTGAGATTGCTGCTCCCTTTCCGGTCGCTGGTTGGTACGTATGCGTAACGACCCCTTCCTCCAGTTAATGTGGGGGTTCCATTTCCCGAGCCATGGTAATCCCAGTATTAGCGGTTGCTCCATCCCAGGGGCCACAATAAAACACAGGGTTTCTTTATGCTCTCCCATGGTCATTTCTATGGGTTCCATTA